>NC_139813.1:4582946-4802347 GCF_963457635.1 Microchirus variegatus | reverse complement strand
GCAGGATAGTGATGTCAGTGACTAGCAGTGTTGCCTCTTAGCAAGTTCAGAGTTGCATGTTCTCCCAATGTGTGGGTGGATTCTCTGCCACATTCCAAAAACATGCAGATTGGCAAGTGAGTTAAAAGGACACAATGAGTGTACAGTTCAGTTTGGTACAGTTTGGAATGGTAAAGTCCTGGATCAGTATCTTGACTTGGTGGGGTGTGGGCTATGCCTCATAGCGTTGTACCTGTACGTTGACATTGAACACAACAACACAACAAACAATGGAGGATATCTATCAGGTCTTTTTTTATTGTTGGTTTTGTGACTGTTTGTCTCAATGTGATGTCAAACTTTCTACGAGAATAGACTTTTCATGGGATATTTACTCCAATAGCATAGGAGTGACATTTTTTGTCACCAAATCAGCTGACTGTCATGGGAGGAGCTGGTCTAACTCTACCGTGCCCTTTCACTCTGGTACCCCATGCGAAGGGTACTATTGTTAATGGAAACACAAAACAATATCTACCGTAAAGTGATTGTTTGTCTCTGTAATAGCAGTGTTTCTTGTGGGTCAATCAGAATACCTTTCCTGTTCTCTTGAGGTCAGTCAGTCAAGTTTTTACAGAACTGGGCTGTATTGGAGCTGGATAATGCAGTGCAGTCATAGGTCATAGTACTATTTTCTAGGTGATGCTTTGACCTGAGTTGGACCTGTAGGGAATCAGTTATTATTGGGACACTGAAAGTGTATTGCAGCAGAAGGATAAAGTACTTCATCATCCTAGGTTTGAGTGCTATATGGCTGTGAACATTGGGACAGAACACAAGGTGACAATGATGGAGGTTGACTTGAAGCATGTGTGGGAAGTGGCCACAACTGCTCAGGTCAAAGAGACACTGAAGATGTCTGTGAGAAGAGACATTTTCCAGCTGGAGAAAGTCTTCCTCATCCTGCTTGGAATCACATGGACAACTAGGGGAGGATGTGTCGCTATCGCCTGCATACATCTGGAAAACTGTGCACAGAAGCTCTTCAGCAAATCGGGAACTGTCACATGTCTGTGGTGAGACTGTAGTCTGTGGTGTCCTGGATGCCCTTCCACAGATGTCTTACATCTCTATTGTCTGCAAGATGGCTGTTGAATGTCTTCATAAATATGTTGTTCTCACCCTTGTTGAGTGTTAAGGACAGACTATGTCATACTTTGTTAAGCCCTATGACTGTTGATTGTTTAATATGGACTGTAGACATACAATTTGAATGAATAATACTCTTTTGTTCTGGCAATACATGGACTGATTCATGTATTTCCTGCTGGTTGGAAAACTACTTTCTGATCTGAACGCAGCACACAGACCCTCAGCATTGTCCTAACCTCTGCTGTCAGTCATTTCCCCTTGAGGTGATGGATGTAGTGACTCTGACATTGTCAGTACACTGATGTAAGCTGTCAAAATCTCTGCTTGTTCCGCAAGATCAACTTAGTCCTCATGTGGAGCTGCCTCTATGAGCATGCTCCAGGCAGTGACTTGTCTGTTTCTGGATTTGTCTGGAAAGTTTTGGGAACAGCTTTAAATTTGATTGACTGAAGTCAGGGTAAGGAGTTCAGACATATAGACAGGTCCATCTGAACAGAGAGGAGGAAGCTTGAAGTAAATGTGGTACTTTTGATTCAAAAGGGAGCCAGTTGAAGAGGTACAGGCTGCTTCCTTGCCCCTCCTGCTTGAGGTTTTATGGGGGACACCCAGATGGAAAGAGACCATGGGGCAGCCCGACAGGCAGCTGGATTGGTTTAAATATCCCATCTAGCCTGGTCAGATCCCCAAGGATAGAAAGTGTTGGAGACGGCTGCATAAGCCTGAGCTCCTGATAGCAAGTCAGAATCAGACCCCTAAATTCACTAATTGTCAAGCAACTCATAGTAATTTTACTTTGGAATTAAAAGGGTAACAATAACAAGAAGTCAAATGAAATGTGACACATAAGAAGGGAAGAACACGCCGGAGATGGACGACGCTCAGCATGCCAACGACAACTCTGTGGAAAACATGTGCTCAAAGTATCAGTGAGGAAATACGCGACTTCAGGACTGAGCAAAAAGCGGACCAACACACTCTCAAAGAAGCGCTTAAGGAAGATCTCAAGCAGGAAATTTACTAAAAGCTTTCTGCTAACTCCTCTTTTTTCCAGGCACATGAAACCAGGCTGAATGAAGACATCTGGCTTGTTGGTGTAGACCTGACTATGAATCTAAAGGGAAAGAAATGGAAAGGGAAGTACAGGGCTATCAAACCCAGATATTGGTGGGGGATACATTTATTATTTGATAGGTGCTATGAGACATGCTATGAACCCAATAGTAACATTTACACTACAAATATGGAGCACTGTAGTAAGAAAATATAAAATTAAGAGGGATGTATGAGGTCGGTGGCATATGATTCACGGTTTAAGCAGGGGAAGTATGATCCAGCATTCAAAGAATGGGCAAAAAAAGGTGTGACAGCTATTTGTATGTTTCAGAAGGTGGCAAATGTCTAAGTTTTACAAAATCTAAAGACAAAGTATGGCCTCGAGATCTGTACAGTGGCTGGAAATTGTCCAGGAAATCCTTGGTATAGAAACATGTACAGTACATACTTATTGAGACTCAAAAAGAAAATGTTTGAAAAGAACTGGGAAAAATGTAACATCTATATGAAACATGACACCAATTGAACAAATTCTAAATGGAACAGTGGACTGAATAGTAGAACATCTCCAGAGAGTGTGTCAATGTTATTATTATTGTTACTTTAACTTGCACTTTGTTTGTTGTACTGTTCTGTGTATGCTAGGGATGCAACGGTACAGTTTCTCCACGGTTCGGTATGTATCACGGTTTTTGGGCCACGGTATCGGTACGGTTTCGATATCGTAATATAAAACTGCCCAGACTAGCAAAGGCATTATTACGTTTTTAAAAATTAAAAAAAGCACAGGTATAATCACACCACAAACTTTATTCTAACAATAGTGCACTATCAGATCAAACGAAACAGCAAACATAAAACCACATAAATTAAAAAATAAATAAAGTTTAGTGCTATCCACAAACAAAAATAAACACAATTTCATCCCACTCACAAAAACTACAACTAAAAATACACCATGCTGCTTAAAGTGAAAGAGACGGGTGATGACAATGTAAATAAGAGGCTTGCTCTGGGTGGCGTTGTAGAGCGAGTGTCTGTCTAATATCCAACTTCAAACCAACTTCACTGCGCTGCATAACAGATGTTTGCACACCGTGGTTTGTTTGTTGACATTCGATTTCTCATCCTCATCGAGTTTACGCTGAATCCTAAATGATCTCTCACACATGACTTATACGAAAACGGTGCCCCTTCAAACTTCCTTTTTTCAGAGTCTCATTCACTCGCGCTGATTGGCGCTGAAGGCGGCATGAGCAGAGCAGCGAGGCCTTAAAGGTACATTGCACATTTTACCAACATATACAGTGGAAATGAAGTATATTGACCAGGTATATGTATGAATATCTTTTCTCATACACTCTTTCTCATACACTTCTTGTCATACATTATTTGCAACCATAGACGTTACTGTTTCCCCCCCCCCCCCCCGCACAGCCGGAAGTGTTGGAGGCTGAACCCCAAAGTAGGGCTTCAGATTGACCACATTAACAGTGTCCATCTTTTTGTTTTGGTCATTCCACTGTACCTGGTAGTTGATGGGACCGAGCCTTCTCCTCACCGTGTCTGGGCCCGACCACTTGGGCGCAAGCTTAGAGGAGAAGTTTTCAGATGCTTTAGAGAGCGGGTGAGTTCGGACCCAGACCAGGTCTCCCGGCAGGAGTTGTGCACCTCTCCTGTGGGTATTGTAATACCTGGCTTTTCTGGACTGACATGCCTCAACTCTCTTCTTGACTTGATCATTCATTTGTTTCTGTCTTTCCAGGAGAGTGTACGGCGACTGTTGCGGAGTAGGGGGTGAACTAATGAGTCTCTCCTGTGGGCCTTTCAAGGATCTCCCGAGCCCCAGTTCTGCAGGTGTTCGGCCCGTGGTTTCATGATAGGCAGCATTGATGGCGAAACGTTACTCCCTGATCCACTGATCCCAGTTCTTGTGTTGGTTCCCCACGAATGACGCAATCATCGTCTTGATGGACCGGTTGGACCTCTCCGTGAGGTTTACTTGGGGGTGATAACTGGTGGTAAGTTTCTGTGTCACTCCCCAGGTCTTACAGAGGTTCGCCATTTCATGCCCAGTGAACTGCGGCCCCCGGTCAGAGACCAACTCCCGGGGTACACCAAAGCGGGTGGAGATTTCGTCTTTCAAGATGGACACAATGCGGTGTGCCTTGCCATCTTTCAAAGGAAACATCTCCACCCATTTTGTGAAATAATCCACAAGGACGAGAAGGAAGGTGTTGCCTTTCTTGCTGCGGGGAAAGGGCCCCATGAGGTCCACCCCCAGCTTTTCCCAGGGATTTTCCACTGGAGTAGGCTGCATGAAGCCAGCTGGCTGTTGGTTTTTCGGCCTTGTAGACCTGACAGATGGTACACTCCTTGACGTAGTTCCACACATCCTTTCGAATAGAAGGCCACCAGGCCACCTCGAGGACTCTCAGGAGTGTTTTCAGCCTGCCCAAATGCCCACTCAGAGGATGATCATGAAAGTAGGCCAGAAAGATAGGCACAAGAGATTTTGGAACGACCAGCTGATATTTGTTACCCCCTTCCCTCACAGGAGACCGTCGATACAGGAGGCCTTGCTGCTTGGTGAATTCTATCCTGTCAGGCCTACAAAGAGCATTGGCCCCTTTGGCCAGGTCAGTGACATCTGAGTCTTCCTCTTGTGCCTCCCTTATTTCAGACAGGGAAGAGGGCATATCCAACAATCCCAAGGCATTCGCTGCAGCAAAGACTGCCGCTGAAGAAAAATCTGTAATAGATCGGGACAGGGCATCAGGGCACGATGTTATGAAGTCCTTTCCTGTATTGGACTATAAATTGAAATTGCTGGAGCCGCAGGATCCAGCGGGTTAGGCGAGAAGAGGTTTTCGGGCAATTAAAGGCCCAGGTCAAGGCCGCATGGTCAGTGTATATAATGAACTCCGCCCCCTCAAGATAGTGCCTCCACTTTTCAACAGCCCAGACGACTGCAAGACACTCCTTTTCAGAGGTGGAGTAATTGCACTCTGCACCACGTACCCCCCTGGATGCATAGGCGATCACCTTCTCCCCTTCAGCTGTTCTCTGCACAAGCACGGCCCCCAAACCCACATCACTGGCGTCTGTGTGGAATTCAAATGACAGGGAGGTGTCAGGCTGCATGAGGATAGGTGCGTCCACCAGTGCCTTTTTCAGCTGATCAAAACTTCGCTGACATTCCTCTGACCAGACCCACTCCACCTCCTTCCTTTTCAGACGATTCAGCGTGGCAGCCAGGTCTGCAAAATGGTCAATTAATTTGTGGTACCACCCCACAAGTCCTAAAAAACGCTGGAGGGTCTTGATGTTAGTGGGCTTTGGATACTTCGTCATGGCCATAGTCTTTTCTGGATCTACCTGCACGCCTTTGTCCGAGACTACATGGCCCAAGAACTTCAGCTCCCGCCGGAAAAAGGCACACTTCTTGAGGTTAAGTGTCAGTCCAGCTTTATGGAGCTTCCTTAGAACGGCATGCAGATCCTGTAGATGTCGTTCAGGCATGAGTGAAAAGACTATGACATCGTCGAGTAATCCAGCACAAAAAAGGCAAAAAGTCAGCCGCTGATCCAGTGGTATGCCACATCAAAAAATACAAAAATATGAAGCAGACCTCACCAGAGCCATCAAACATCGGGTCCGACAACGTCCAAAGTTTTGAAAAGTTTGGGTCCGGGCACGTCCTCTAGCTGGAAACGTGCTTGAGTAAACAGTAAACAGCGGTGAAATAACATTCGATTCTCGTCTCCCCCGTTAAAGCCGTTTCTTTGCCGCTTTTAAAAGCTCTATGGCTCAAAGGGAAACTGTTTTTATTACTGTAGCTTGCAGCTCACAATACTGACGCTACCTCTACCCACACACACACACCCGCACCTGCTGTTTTCTCTCCCTTTTTCCTCTCACGCCCTCCCCAAGTAAACTTGGGCTTGCGTTCCCCCGGAAGGGCGGCCGAGGCCTTAAAGGTACATTGCACATTTTACCAACATATACAGTGGAAATGAAGTATATTGACCAGGTATATATATGAATATATTTTCTCATACACACGTTACATACACTTCTTGTCATACATTATTTGCAACCATAGACGTTACTGTTCCAGACTTAAATTAATGTGCCTGTGTCACAGTACTTCACAATTATAAACCCCACTACAGGACAGCAGTGTTTGGACATTTTTGCACCTCTTGTGTCCCATGTCCTGCTGAGTGCAATGTCAATGTTTACATGCCAGTGACCCTTCCCTGTCAACACATATGGTGGCCATGTTGCAGCAATATCAACAATTCACTTAAAAAAGTCCAGTTCTTTGTTTTTGTATGGTATACCTGGTATAAACTAATTATTAGTTTAGACTATGTCATACCTTGTTACGAAACTAATTATTAGTTTTGTAACAATTTAGAAGATTCTGACAATTATGTCCAGAAGCCAAACATAAAGACATATTGACATGTCAGATTTCAAACACAGTATATCCTTAGTTCGGTATGCTGACAAAACACAATCCAAATACACCAGCTTTCAAACTAATCTTGTGCAGTGGGGTTTTTATGGGTGTTGGGTGGGGGGTAATATTCATGTAATGGCTGAGCAACAATGGCCAAATTGCACATGTGAACTGAGCTGATCAGTCGGAGTCCTCTGCTTCAGCAGACAGTCGCACACAGAGACACAGAGGAGGTCCTCTGTTCCGCCTCTCAGGTGGTCTGCGCTGCACACACCGTGTCAAACCACTGGAAAATCACACCACAGCCTGTCATTTGGTAAACCATGGATGTCGCTACATTTGAATACATGCTTTCTGACAGCCTAATTAGACCAGGGCTCTATAATTGCCACTAATTGTCAGTATGACACAGACGAGTCAGGGAATCCACCAAGCACAATGAAATCATTCACTCCGTATCAGTACTGAAGGAGAAAAACAATTTTTGGAATGGTTCCTCAAAACTTCACCACAATTATATGATTTTGATGATAGTATGTGCCTTTGATTATAGTATATTACTGTGATTTATGTCATGTCTTATTTTTACTGCTTTTTGTTTGTTTGAAGACTAAACTTACACTTGTTCCTTCTCTTAAGGTTTCTTGATATCTTGAATGCAAATGTTCAAATATCTTTTTCAGTTTACAATTATTTTAATTAGGACAGCAGCGTCACTGTTGAGGCCTGGTTCACATTGGATGACGTGTGTTGTTGCTGTGTTCTGTCACGTTTTTTAATTTCACATTTGCTGTGGGAGAAGAACACTGCTTTTGAGTTTTGACATCTCCAAAGCGAAAATAGACAGAAAAGATCTATTGAGAATGATATTGACATTATACTCAATTTGACATTAAAACTGACACCTTTCACAATAGTTTTAGTGCAGAGGGCCAGCTTTTTGGAAGGCTGTCCAGCCAGTGGGCCGGTCAACCCCTGTACTACTATTTTGGGTTGCATGTACAGTAAACGGATACAAATAGATACAAAATCTTTTCAATTATTTAGCAATTATGTATTGAAATAGCTGCTAGTTGTGTGCTAAAAAGGTAAGTAACAAAACTACCAACATTCAGGTACAATACAATTAGTATAGTGCAAAAAGGTTACAGTTACAGTACCACCAACATTTCGGTATAACAATGACAATTGGATCTTACAAAATTAGAGGTAACAATATAAACAACATTAAGGTGCAATAGCCACAAAAGGCTATTTTTTGCAGAAATATAAGTAACAGTACCAATAATATTCAGGTACAACTGCTACAGTTGGCTCGTAGTGCAAGAAATAAATGTTGCAGTACCAACAAGACACAGGTACTGCTACAGTTGGCTCATAGTGCAAAATATTCTGGTACATACATAGGCTGCCTACAATTACAGCTGTACTAGTATTTGCCAAAAAGGGACGCAAAGTATCACAAAGTGCCAGAAATAGGCGAATCTATAGTTTTATTGGCTTTTTAATAATACATTCATTATTTATATGATAATGGGCCATGGGCCAGTCCAAATTGCTTGAAGGGCCTGATCTGGCCCCCGGGCCTTAAGTTGAATAGCCTTGGTCCAGGCTGAAGCTGAATACAAGAAAAACAACTATTTTAGCAGCTGTATGTGGATAAAGTGGAGGCTACAACTACATGTAGGTTATAATTATATGAGGTGAAGGGCAGATCCAGGCCTAAAGGCCACATTATACTTCTCCGACTGCGTAATGCGTTATCCGTCTGCGTCACCACGTAGATCGTTCGAGCCTTTATACTTCTGCGTCGTGGTGACGGATAGGCGCTACAATTTCCCGCCCGATCAGTAAGGGTCGCTGCGCAAGGTTGTTGTGCTTTTGGCTACAGTGAGCAATGGCGTCCGAGGGAGAAAGACTGTTTTTGTTGAAACAGTGGCCGTTTGTCACTTTTCTGTGTCCCGGAACGCAGTTTTAAGATAATTTGAGGCGAGAAATTGGCCATTAAGAGTCTAAACATTTGCTGTGTGTGTTAAGATATGACGTATTTATAGTTCGGCAGCGACGAAGTCGGCGGTGCTCAGCTCCGCCTTTGTCAGGACGCCCGGTGCGCACTGAGAGCCGGCACAGAGCAGCTTCGCTCGGCCTGTCCTGAGGACCAATCGCAGCTCTTGCCGTCTCCGTTGTCCCTTGACGGAGTGACGGACACTGAAAAAATATTCCGTGCAGCAGAGGACTCTGCGTAACCTACGCAGAGCACTTTACGCAGAAGTATAAATTGGGCTTAACACAACATGTTGTATAGCAACTGCCATTTAAGATCAATGTTAATCATATATTCAGGACAGATCTTCAAAAATGTCTGAATATCAGACTTTATTTCGAGAGTGTATCCTTTTAAAATAAATAATCAAAAATCAACAGTTTGACAACAAGCCTTTTAAGGTATTGTTGGTTAAAAGGATTGCTCAGCCACAGTGAATTTCAGTCCAATACATTCTCTGAGGTGTTTTGCTTACAGAAAATCAATTTACAGTGTTCTGTAAAATTAGTCATTTTTTCTGCAAAAAAACAGCAGAAGGTGACACTTATTTGTTGCCATTTTACAGTGCAACCAGTTTTAAAGACAGGCTTGAGTGTCGTTTCCATCTTTAAATCAGCCATATACACACAGTATTGTCCAACTCTATCTGAACACACGTACAGATGACACAGACAAGCATCAATGATTATAATATTATAATTATTATACACAATTTAAATATTAAGGCAATAGTTATCATATGTTATAATTTATATAACATTTTCTCGAAACAATGAAATAATTTGACTGCAATTACTATAAATCCCAAACTCCCACTGTAATAAGCAACCCAGTGTTCGCTCTCCAACCCCAACGAAATAAATAAATAAAGCCAGTCCCCTAATAAACATAAAGACCAAGCACAGTGTTAGCTCAGCTGTGGAGAGATTTAACATAACAATCATAGCACACCAGGAATGACCCAGGAAAATATTCACTTGAATAAAATTTATCACTCAATTATGTTGTAATACTCACACACCCCCCCCCCCAAACCATCCAGCTGAGCTAAAACTGGAAGCATTGGGCTCAATCCTATTAGCTTTTGTTCAACGGTAATGCATGAAATCAATAAGCAGCTATTTGAAATTGAAAAATTAGATGCACCAATAACAGGATTATAAAGATTATAAAACATTGCCCAGTCTGACATGTTAACAGAGCGTTTGTAGACAGAAAGTTGTTCAGCATTTTCATTGCATTCTGGTAAAATGTATTGAACTAACAGAGAAAATGTACTGTATATAGCTGTCGTGGTGAAAAAAGGGCAATTGGTTTCTAGTATTTATCACACTGATCAAACATCATAAGATGTTATGACTTTTCAAATCTCTTGAACAAAACACTTTGTTGACATACATTTAATGCATCAGCCATAAATCTATGTATAATTGCTTAAAAATTAAAACAGATTGGTTTTCATAGACTAAGAATATCCTTTAAACTGCATGTTTACTTTAAGCAAGAGCCTTGTTTTATGAAGGCCACCATTTTGCACCACCATGTTTCTACAGCAAATAGCCAGAGTGTGTGCTGAGCATTTTGTAGTGGTGTATGAAAGCATAGTTCCCTGTTACCTTAGCAAAGGCAAGGTCGAGCAGGGGAATCCTGTGTTTGTTACAATGTGCAGTCATATTATTACACACTGGACATTTAGATGTTTGCTAAACCTTGTTGACCTGGTTGTTGTTATAGTAAGTAAGTTAAGTTTATTTTTAAAGCAGATTACCACAGCTCACTCTGACCAAAGTGATGTACATGGTGCATATGCTAAAAAATAATAAAATAGAATAGATAAGTAAATAAAATAAAATACACATACAGAACAGTGGTTTAAGCTAAGATGACATCAACAGACAACACTTGTTACAGACAAAACAGGGTAAGACAGTTAAAGCACAGGGAAGGCCAATGTAAAAAGGTACGTTTTAAGCCTGGTTTTTAGAATAGCAAGGTAATCCGAAGGCTGTGGAAGTTGAGAGCGTTGCAATGGGTGGATATTCAGTAGGTTCACCCCGCCGCTTCGGACGCGCAGTCTTGGTGGAGCTGCAGGGCAATCAGGCGTCGTTGACTGGGCAGGAGAGATGGAGAGATGACAGGTGTATCTCAGATCCCACGATCGACGAGCCAGGTAGAGGCCTCTGCTTCCTGCAAAATCGATGGAGGGATGGCAAGGTGATGGTTGCGCGAGGGAGACACTCGAACGCAGTCCGCGGGAGAGTTGATGAATGTCGGGTGACATCTGGAGTGTGGGCCAAGGCATCCAGGGGAATATAGCTCTAAGGAGCTTTGGATATGTATCAAAATAGCGCAATCATAAGTCCTGAGGGCATCAGCGCAACAGAACTCTGACGGGTAGTAGCTGACGGCAACCGCCGAATACACTGGGCCATCTTGCTCCTCAGGGTACGAGTTATTTCCTCAACATTGTATGTTTTGGTAATTTGATGGAATGCCATGTATCCCTGCCCAGCTGACCACAAACATGCACATGGCACGCATTGGCTCACTGTGCAGGGAGCAGATGGGTACACTCTGTGGACAAAAGCCACTATATGCCTCACTGTGCATCCTGCACTAAACAACTTGATTAGGATATTTTGCAGTCATTGAGAGTTCAAAATACATGAGTGACTAACAATGGGAGGTCACACTTTAGATGCTCTTTCACTATGAGATGAAAACTAGTCCGTCTCATCAAGGAAACACCCGTATTAACAAAGACTGCTTCCTTGTCTTTTCAATTCCTTCAGCCCATCTGGGTCACTAATGGACTGGGGTGGCTGTTTAATCTTTCAGCATGATAACATTAGATCAACGTCTGGGAGGTGTTGGTAAGGAATGTCCGCAAATCATGTGTCAGTTATATTCCAAAACTAATTTTACATTAGACATTTGGGCTATAATCCTGTCATGTGAGCTAGGCATATAATGGAGCCCCTCAAATGAGTCTGTTCAACATCTAAATATTTTTTCTTTTTTTGTATTTGTTCATTTGAAGCATATTGACGCTTGAGCAGTGCTAAAGATATGGTGTTGAAAATGTCTCTGTGAAGTAAACTGTCACAGTTATTTCAAAATAATCCGGATATAAGTGATGACACCCACGCAGGACTTTAGAGGGCTTTCAATGCCATCACTACACCATATAATTAGAAACTTGCTCATTCCCAGATCCCACTGAGACACATGTACCTGTGTCCATTTCCCCAGAGCAGTTAGAGCGACCTTCTACTTACAGGACGGTCAGTCCACTCAGTTGGGTGCCCAGCTCCTTGTTCTGCTGCTACCCTACATACTGCAAATGCATGATATGTCCATATTAGTTAGTGTCTTCCGTGATGCATCAGAGGTGAAGTGACTGTGATTTTTCATCTCCAGAGGTGGCTGGATCTGTGTGCCAGAGAGCAAAGTGATAATTCACTTCTGATGCCATTTTAGCACATACTACATTACCAGGCTGAAAAGATTGCTATGTCCGTCTCTGGGTCCAACGCACCAAGACAATTACAGAAGTAAGCCATGCATATCAGTCATGTGCTGGCTTGAAATGAAGCCCAGCCATCACTTCTCACATAATACCACCATATAACCTTGTTTGGGAAATTGGACATTGTGGCAGTTATTTATTACTCATCACCTCTAAGTCATTACAGACTGGTGTCACCTTTCATTTATGAAAATCTCCATATTATTTTCCTCTCTATGAGCACAGTGGTCTGTGAGGGAACTCATATTCAAACTTTCTACATATTTATATTTTGTTCCACTCTTCATGTTAAAAATGATGATCCAAGAATATGCAGCAGAATAAAGAGGCAGTTTCCTGCTGATTAGCACAGTGTTATGTCAAAAGTCTAAAGGTTGACTGTCAACCAATCAACAAATCTCGTTGGCTCCCATTTATACTTCATCAGCACATCAGTGCCAATTCATAACATACCTTACCTCAAGACACGTTACATAGTAAGGTCAAGACCTTGCAATTATTAAAGAGAGACCAAACATGAACAGAAAAACCAAGCACTTGGCAACAGTGGAGAGGAAATCTCTGGCAGAACCAAGACCCAATGTGTTCGACCATCTGCCTTGACCGGTTGGGGTTGGAGAGAAGAGGGTTGGGAGGAAAAGTGGGTATTGATGGAGAGGGGAAGACAGACGAGAGGTCGAGACCAGGAATGGTTGTTGTAGTGGAAAACGTAAACTTAATTCCAAGGCCACCCACAATTTTGAATTAAGTTTACTTTTGCCACTATAGTTGTGTAACAGGTGTAATCGAGAATGATATCATTAATAACGATAATCATCATCACCTTCATCTTCATCATCTTGTCCAGGGTGTAACATGCCTCTCACCCCACAACATCTGGGATTGGTTACAACTCCTCATGCGACCCTAAGTAAAAGACAAGGCATACATGAAGAATGGATGATATATATTTGATTTCTCATTGCACGTGCATCATGATACAATTTGTATCATGATGCACGTGCAGGCACTGAATCCTGAGTTTTCTATACTAATTCACATACTTTTTCACCAATTAATACAGTCAAATAAACATGAACTTAAATAAAATGAATTTATACATTTATTTTCAATGAAAAATGCATTTGTTCCACCCTCTAAACAGGGCAAGGATAAATATTGATATCCAAATAAATAAATAAATCATGGTTTTGCAGTACTGCTTTTACAAGCATTAGTAGTGTGTAATGTTGCATAACATCAATTAGAGAATGTAAGGGCGCTTTCACACCAACAGCAGTTGGTGCGCACCAAACGATCCATTCGAACCAAAAACTCTAGTTCGTTTCGTTTTCATTGGTGTGAAAGCATCAATCACACTCGGGTCGGCACCAAATCAGGGAGACCTAGACCGCCAAAAAGAGGTGGTCTCGGTCCGCTTGATTCCGCACCAAATGTCAGACTCTGGTGCAGTCCCTCTGGTGAGAACGCGAACTCGGGTCCAAACCATATTCTGCAGTAAATGCCATGGACATAGCCTACCTTGTAGGTCTTTGGAGGAATCTTTGTCTCATAGTTAGCACGACCACATTCATGAAAATAGCGCGTCTCCTCTGCCTGAAATGACGCGATATACGTCTTTGCCGACTCCAGTGCATCAGCAGATTGTTCTCCAGACACAGCCGCGACTAGTTCTCAAATTGGATTTTTTGCCAAAAATGGCCAATACAGAGAATGTAATAAACGGAGATCAGAACAAGTAGCAATGTGCGAACGTGTTGCTCCGTAGTGAGCCAAATTGGCGCTTTTCTACCAGAAGATATAAACACATTGATGAAACGTCAATCGGGCCAATTTTGGTTCGTTTGCTGGTGTGAAAGCGGACCACACTGTAGTCATATGTTACATAATAACAATTGTATTGCCTGGTGCGGATCAAATAATCGAACTAGTGGTGTGAAAGCGCCCTTTAATGCCAAGATTAATGGTGATCATTTTAATGTTGTTGGAACAAGTCAAGTCACACTATGTGTATTTCACCAATGCTAGATATGCTATCTCTTGAAGCTAAGATGGAGATGTTCATTTCAAGACATCACTTTGAAATTGGTAAAGAGTGATAGGTGGCGCTCCTGTAGAGCTCATATTCTCCGCTGCTCTTCATCACACACAGCTAAGTGACAGCTTACTCCACCCAGAGGGGGAGCAGTCGTGTTACTCAACGCATCAATTATGTGCAGTGACTGCATCGTTGCAGCATCATGCACGTCCACATCATGATGCATATTAGAAACTATTGGTTTTAACATGCCTAATAAGTACCCATGGTGATACAATTTCCATGTCAATTTACACGAAGAACACACCATGAAAAATCAACATAGCAATGCAGCTGTGGACACCAATTGTGGTCATGTTTTGATGATTGTTTTTGTGGTAACTCTAAAAACCCTTTGCAAGATAGGATGTTCTCATAGCTATGAGTGAACTAAGAAGAAAGAAACAGATTTGATATAAAACATTGCTGTTTCACCAATATATATATATATATATATATACACATATATATACATATATATATATATATATATATATATATATATATATATACATATATGTATATACATACATATATATTGCAGTATTTAACCATGGCTGAAGACTTTTTCAAATTAACTGAAGACACACAGTTTGTTCCTTCCAAGAAGACTTACATAGAATTATTATCACCATGGCTGAGGTTTGGTTAGGTTCATGGTTTTAAGACTTATTTTGCTAGCTTTCAATCTGTTTCCATCAGTAAATGGGGTTTTACTCAGTTACAATGAGCATGTACCACCCAGACATCGTTGTGGTTAGAATGGTTGGTGCAAACCCTGGTGGCGTCATACCATAGACATGAAAAATGCTACCTACAGCTTCTCTGTTTAGCACGAAGCATAAAAACTGGAGGTGTAGTGAATGTTATTTGTGATAAGCGAGCATCCCATACAGGATGAACAACAAGTATTTTACTTTATTTATACTTGCCTCACATTCTATTCAGTTATACTACAACACATGCAAATTGAATAAAAACTAAATAATACTGCCTCTTGTTCAAGTCCAATTTAAGTTACTGTAGCTGTTGAAGTATGACCAACTGTAGAAGAGTGTAGTAAACAATAAACCTAAGGAAACATGTAGGTTGCGCAAAAAAACTTGGTAAATGTGTACATAATGCAACAAAATACAAAAATAATATATAATAATAATATTAATAATAATGGCAATAATAAATGTACACAAAACTCTCCAATCAGCAGCTTGTTTGAATCATTAGCATGTTCTTCATTGGTGTAGCATCTTTTTGGTGAAGTCTATGTGGTGACCTTTGAAGCAGTTACTTTTATCAGTCGAGCAAAGACATGCAACACATTTCTCACAGAGAATTGTGGCAATGATCACATGGTCATTCGGCAGGCACTGACCCCTCTAAATGGTTCTGATGTAATGTAACAACATTACTCTCCTTCAGGTGGTTTCAGAGAGGGTAGTCACCGTTATAGGCCGGAAAAAAGGTCATGTCAAGCTTTTCATAAGGTGGCCCCTTACCCTTGTAATCAATACTCGAAATTAATCATATATTTCACAGTAAAAAAAAAATGTTTAACATTAGTCAGCAGTAACTAGTCCGCAGTAATGGCGTGTCACCACTCCATGCCTCAATTGCCTTACCTCACTACGGTTGGTTGCTGGTTGTTGTTTCCATTACAATATAGTACCCCCTCAACTTGGTGTGGCGTCATCACTGCACGGCTGCATGAAACTGCCATGACTTTGTTTTACACACTCAAACTGCTCATGCTTCAACCTGTGACGGCACTCTGACCAATCAGTGACTGGCAGTCTGACGACATCACGCATAGTATCGCTGCAGCTTGTTTGAAACCTCTTCAGAGCAGGTACCAAAAAAAATTCCAGGTACCAGATATTAGTGCTAGTGGAAACGCAACATAACCGTTATTGGAAAAGGGGCTTAAAACTGTTTAATCTAGAACCCACATGATGAGTTGTGCTAAATAGAATGTTGTTATTTATGATGTACAACCAGCCAATGTCTGAGGAAGAAGTGAACTAAATCCCTATATAACCAGAATGAGGAGAAAAAAACAAGCTCAGTAACAGATACACTGACGTTCTCAGTGGGAACAGAATGTCTCCCCTTTCCTCAGCTCCTCTTCTCCTCAGGGTGGTGGCGACTCTCCCTGGACAGAACTGGGGCGCTTTCACAACTCGGAAGGCAGAAGGCGGCAAACCCTCCGGGTTCAAAGACCTTGGAGCAGTCAATGAGAGCCTCACCACTGCCTAATGAGGATTAATACCTTACGTCGAGGAGGAACATTGCAAAAAATACCAGGCCCCATGGGATTTGGACTAAATATGACAGGCCCAAAGACTTCTCAGTCCTCAAGGATCACACACAGGGATTTCAGAGGTTTGCCAGGCAGAGGCGCAGTTTGTGAACAGGCAGGGCAGGCAACTGCTTGGGGCCCAGAGCTGATATGGGGCCCCCGACACTCGGAGCCTGAGGGCTGTTTTTACTGAAATGTGCAGTGAGCAGCCGCCTCCCCGTCCCCCTTAAAAAACAATGGGCAATTTGCAATGACATCTCAGTAGGAAACCTCCCTAAAGGGGCCCCACCTCACATTTACCTGTGTGAAGTTATCCTTGCAAGTTGGAAAGTGAGGAGGATTATTTACAGTGTAATCCATATCTTTTTTACTCAGTTTATATATGTTTTTTTTTCAGTTATACAGTATTTTATTGTTCTATATATTTAGATTGTTTCAAAATGTGGGTTCTTTACAGTGTAATGTATTTTTTACTAAGTTTATATAGATCTTTAAAAGCTATTTACAGTATTTTATTGTTCTTTACATTTATAGTTTCACATACTTTTTAATTAGAAGGTTTTTCCCTGTTATTACATTAATTTCGATAAAAAGAAAAACATTTTCAATTCATACATTCGTTGGTGTCAGATTATTTATAACATCATGGTGATGAACACTGGTTGGAAGGGCCCCCTGGGAATTTTTGCTCAGGGCCCCTACAGACTCTAGAATTTCCTCTGTTGCCAGGATATAAAGTGTGTTAGGGGATATGAATTAAAGTGTAAGAAATAAATAGTAACAATTACATTATACACCATATAAAACTGACTCAGTTTTAAAAGTATACAACTGGACTTTCAAAATGAAGGAACTGGAGTCATTTCTTTCATGTTTTTATGTTTTATTTTATTTTACATAATTTGGTCTTTGAAGGTTTGTTCATGTTAACCAGGTGTAGAGAATAATTTAACAAAGACGGGCAGTCTGGATTGCAACATTCACCTTAAAAACTACTTTATTTTAAAAGCACTTAAAAAACACAACAAAAACTAGTAGAACTAGTAGAACTGAAAAAACTGACTGCAACTCTTTTTGTGTTGTTTAGTAAGTCTTCTTTGTATAAACTAGATTTCCTCTCTAAAATTGACAGACTGCCTTTTCAACTCAGACTCTTCAAGTTGAGCATTGTTTTTTTTGTTGTTGTTTTGTTCACATGTAATATTTTTTCTCTTAGGCTTCCAGGTCTGAAACTTAATAGGATATGTAACCTCTGGGTTTTGATATCTAGAATATCTAGAATCAGGGGGAAAATGTAGTTGCACTTTTGCACTTTTTGTATTTGCATTTTTGTTACATTAGCATTAGCTTGGAGGGTTAACAGTGCAGGTTTACAATATGATGTTACATTTGATATAACTGTCATCCTGAGCATTGTTGCCATACCCTGCAAAAATATTCCTGTTCATCATCAAATTGTTTTTTTCTGGTTATTTTTCTGACTTATTTGAATGTTTGACCCCTTTTTGGTGAGGGTTCAGAATGAACTTCAGACATCTTATTTGAAGAATTATGGAATATTTGTTCAAGATACTCTTATATGACCACACAACTAATAAGTCGAATGATGACCAATGGCGTCTTTACATTAGGGCATGGCATGGCCCGACCAGAGGGTGCTGCTGGGCAGGGGAAGATTCTGTGTCAAAAGGGTCGTTGAGCACAAATTAATAATATATTCAACTTTGTCCCCAATTTCCTCTGTAGACACTTTATGTAGTGTAGTTGTGTGTGAAAAGTGTGTTGTGCCTGATGCTGCGCCTCCTTTGTTTCCACTCGGTGGGGCACAGCCAAGATAGCCCTGTGCCTGTAGTGTTGTGCACTGGTGAACTGCTAAACGTGCATGTGCGTGTACAACGTACACTTCAGTTTCGGTAGTGGGGCCTGAAATTCAGGGCCACAGATTGCTTCTCATTGGCTCATTTGAAGTCCAATTTAACGTGGGCTCCCAGTGGTATCTGTTCACTTGTTTGTGGTGCAGAAATGGCTGTTTTGCTGTGGTATATTGTGTGTGGTGGCTTTGTATATTGGGTGTGCACCGTTCACGCCATGAGTTGTGCATTGTGTTCGTACTGTTGTCACGTTGTTGTTTTGATCTTGAGTATTTGATAATGGGAGATTGGGAGATGTTTTTGTTGTGAGGGTATGGGAGTTATATATGGTATTTCTGGATTGCATTATAAGATTTTCCTGCACTGAGTTAGCCACTGATGATGACTAACTCAGTAATTATGTGACTTTATCAAATTGCAAAATGGCTGAAATGTTGTCAATTCAGTCATTATTTTCGATTTTCTGTTATTCTTCAAATCAATGCAAAAAAGCTTCTAGAACATTTATTTCAATAGAGATTTTAAAGGAAGTGGAAACAGACAAACAAACATTAGTAAAAACAGGGGTGGTACTAGGACTTTTGTTATAGGATTTCAGGTTGAATATGGGAACCATATGGGCACAGTAGCTTTGACGGGTGTACTGGAGACAGGCCCTGGAATCATCTCTGTCAGGACAAGTTTCCCCTCTTTGATTAGCTTCTGCTCTCCCTGAAGCCTACAGAGGTCCAGACAACGAGGCAGAGATTTGTGCTCCTGAACCTCCAGCTGGCCGAGGCCACACAGATGGCTCCAGAGGATACTGCCTGCAGCACGGCATCATGCAGTGGCACATGACAGAATAATCTGACCAGGATAAAGCCTGTAAATAAGCACACTGACCACAGCAGGTGTAGGGACGCAGCCTCGGTTGCATGTGTGTGCACAATTTGGCCTGGTGGTCTTTGGCAGTCCCGCTCTGGCATTTGTTTGCACAGCTGGAGGACACCATTACCGGTGCAGTGGTCAGCCAAGGCTTCGACCCGCTGCCCCTGCCTCTTGCTCCCGACAGACTGCACTTCCCCATCCGTTGAAACTCTCCTAGCTCACATCACAGTCCAGGCAGCGATCCAAGAGAGTGTGTTGCAGCAGAGCAGAGCAGAGCCTCTCAAACATACTGTAAATGTTGGTGTAAACAATGACAAGGCCAAATATAAAAGCTGCTGTGATGTTTGCTTTCTTTTTTTTTCTTTTTTTTAACATGTACTGTAGGTCTGCTGGGCACAACGTTTTATTACACAGCTGCACCAGGGACCTGCCTGGTAAAGTCAATGCTTTATATTTTCCCTATTTTGCAATTTTTAGTCAAGCACTTGGAAGCGTATTGTCTCAATATGTGGTGAAACTTTTCCCTTCCAAAACTCTGATCCTGCATGAGGAATCAGAGCAGCAGTCATTTAATCAAGTGTCTGTTGCTTTAGAAAATTAAAAGTGCTAATATACAGTAATTCTTCTATAGGCTATAGACTGACATATACAGTATATTGCTGACACATTCAAATACCACTTTGGGCACAGAGTGTGCCAGTGGTACAAGTTCTGTGGTAAAGATTTTCAATTAGGACACTTGGGAAACTGTGTTAGTTTGACTTGAATTGGTTTTAAAATACATGTAAACAAGTTAGTCCGATTTGGAGAAATCCATTTTACTTGGCCCAACATATCCAGATAATGTAGTTGGGAGTCAAATTACTATTGCATGTCATCAATTCAAGTGGACCTAGCCTGGCTACCATCAATCTCTACCACCATCTACGTACATATCATGTGAGATGATGTATAGGGTTGTAGTCACCTGCCACTTCCAAGAGGTGTAGATCAAAATGCCTTTGTACAGAATTGGATAGACTCACAACCAACCAGATACTCCAGATGACGTATACAGAGAGACAGAAAATGTGTCAACAATCATGCTTTTTGTAGTTTTCTAGGAGTGATAGCTATGTAGTGGTGCTTTTCCACTAAACAGTTCCAGCACGACTATCAGATCTGGTACCTGGTACTTTTTTAGTACCTGCTCAGGTGAGGTTCCAAGCGAGAAGAGCCAATGTAACGTTGACAGACTGCTGGCCACTGATAGGCGGCACTGGAAGAATCAAGAACACTGAAAAATGCCTAACTAGATCAACTACAAAGACTTAAACATCCTGAAAACATACGATCTCCAACATTTAGCAAGGACATTTCTTAAATGTCATTTAACAGAGGAGTCTGGTGTATTTATCGACCACAATGTCGACAGCTGCCGATTGCGAGAGGGAAGCCGCATCACAAGCCACATCACCGCTCCTGTCATACAGGAAGTACTGAACTAATATTTTTAACTAACTGAGTCTAATGATCCAGTTACACCGAAAATAAATGCTTTACTCTATGCTCTAGTCACTAGTTTGTGTGTGGCGCACATAAAACAATGTCACGGCAGTTGTATCCGCCCATGCTGAGGAGGTACAATAGTAATGGAAAATGATACCAAGCCGAGTCGAGCAGAATAGAAAGCAATAGCAGAATCACAAGACAGCTGCTCTTTGGTAGTAACCATGTTGGATGCATACAACAGCTACTAGATGTCATCTCTCTGTCATCATTATGTTAAGCTCGCCTGTGGCACACCAGAGGAAAAAAAAACCTGTTTGTGATTGTACCCCCTTTTAGAAGATTTTGTGGTTGGCCAAAACGGCGTCCTTGCCAGATGTGCCTGCAGAGTGAAATCAAAATCACTGGCAGGGTTCTCCCAAGACTAAGCTGGACCCAAACGTCATGGCACGTTCCACAGTTTCCACCTCTGGGCTAGGACTCAAAAATAATAGAATATTACACAATAGTACACAAAAGAATAGGTAGAAAATGGCAACAAGAAAAAAATTGGAGAAATCCAGACCGTGCATTTTTAAAGTATTACACATTTTGAAGCTAACTAAGGGTAAAAAGACTGATGATGGAAAGTATGAATCACCACCTACTGTAAATCAATTCTCAGCTCGTGCTTGTATACGAGGACAAGGACAATAGTCCAATTTAATGTAAAGTTGAGCTATATTTGTAATATAGGCTTAGTATGGAAACTAACTGAGTGAACTAAACTGACTGACAGAAATGGCACAGTCACAAACACTCGTATGTTAATCGTGTTTTTGTCACATGCGAGTCAATTACAGCCACGCCGGATTGAGGCTGTGGGGTCCACTCCCTCTTTCTCCCGTCGTGTCACATTTAATTTGATTTCACCAAACATTTAAATAGGTGCCGTGCTTGTTGTCTTTGCAGCTTTGGATCACTGTCATTCTGCCAAAATGAGCACAACAAATGCACTTGCCTCCCAGTCCTGTCCAGCACAAGCTGTGCTCCACATCGTCACAAACTCAATTATTGTCAGTAATTACAAGTATCTTGGGGTGTTTGAGTGGAGGCTGAATTAGAAAAGCTGCAAAAATACGGATTAAATTTGTCAAGGCTCTTGATGGGAGAGAAGGGGGCTGTTGAAACCGATTCAATTGGCCTAATGTATCTGAAGTTATAGTGGTGATGCTGGGCAGTTTGCACTTTATTGGTGTGGCTTTGTGGTCAGTTTGAACAAGCATCTCTTAGCCACTTCTCAAGCCCCATAGGGGTCCACATCACACACAATAATGCTTAAATAACACAGGACTTTCACTCATTTGTTCAATGTGACCAATGCTGCTTGTGACTGTGGCAGTTTTCTACATTACATTGATTTTGTATTGATTCCTAATCAATAGTCATTGGCTGTGGAGGAGCTTATAGCTGGAGCCACTAACCCTAACCCTGCATGCTTTTAGTAGTCCTTTATTACCTTGCACACAAACTGTTTTGGAAAACTGAAGCTAAGAAACGCACTATGTCACTGATTTGTTGGTATTCAATTGAATAGCCAAAATAGTTTCAAATTAAATGCCCTGATAATCATTGTAGATCATCTTTTTTATCTTCTGGTGCTTTATGGTGGTTTATTCAGGGGATTGAAATCCTTGAAAGTGCTCAAATTATGATGTGTTTTCGTAAAATAGTAAAATTGCTTGGAGTGGGATAAATTGCTTGGAAATGTTTGAAAAGTGACTGTATTTCTTTTCAAAACAAAGTCATTTGACTGAGTAGTTCACATATTAGATGTTGGAATGTATTGGTATGACTATGTAGTAAACCTTGAAAGTGCTTGAATTTGACCTTGGAAAACGTGCTGCTGGTGTTCACTTGTGCAAGTTATAAGTGAAAATCGTTAGCACATTGATGGAAATGATTAGAAGCGATGTTCAATGATCTGGCAGCAACTGCGCACAGCTGCACGCTCTCACATTTATGTCTACATGTGTAAGTGCAGTATATATATGTCCTGATGTGCAGTTTATCTACATGCTGTGCACACACGGGTCCTCTGAAGTCCCAAGCTGCTTTATATGTGATAATGACCCCACTGGCTGAATTGAAATCAGATTACTGTGATCCCTCGGGGACGCACTGCATGTGCTGCTTCCTGCTGCAAGAGGGAGGGAAGCTGCCAGGAAGTAGAGGAGCTGGAGCTTTGAGAGAATAGGCAGAGGTCTGTTTGCTGGGAGGCGTTTATTTTAACCCCACCTCGGAGTAAGTGACTCATGAATGTTTCAGAACTAATGGTTGCAAATGCACTCAATGGAACACCTTTTTCTCTGCTTGATTGCATATTTGACAAAACATTGCAGTAAAATAAATATTTTGTGACATCATTCATTATTATTTTTAACTGATTTTCACAGAGAATTTTCACACAAAGGCTATTGTGCGCATTAAACCTTGCCTTTTGTCTTGAACTAGATTACTATTAAACTATAATATTAGCTTTGTAATTGCTGAACACAGGAGCCTGTATTTTAGAATTGTTGCCTCCAAAAGAACACACCCTGAGGGTTTTTTTTTTCTTTTTTAATATTACATCTCCACAATTCCAGCCCCTGACCTAAATGTAACCTGTTTTCCACCCAGAGCTGTTTGAACGTTTCCTCCATCGGCTTTTGAAGAGGCAAAATAAAGCTGTTAACTGATACATCAGGATAAGTAAATATTTCTGCTGCACATGCAGTATTTAATGAATGCCTTCACACTTTAAAGTCCTCTTTATACCTGGAGGTGTGTGCTTGCTAACTATGTTATCATCATAAACACCGTTTTTTTTATTCTGTTTGAAGGTGTTCAAATCTGCAAGTGAGATCATTGAGCTCTCCTCCAAGAAGAAGTCTCTAAGCAAACCAGGACAGTACGAGCTGTAACTTGAAATCTTAACTCAATGATAAATAGGCTCCATAACATTAAGAAAAAATCCAGGGAAAACTTTAGCACTTTCTTTTCGAAAAGAAAAACGCTTGGAAAATATTAAGGCAAAAAATCAAAACCTAAAACTATATTTTTCATGCATTATGTAGGACCTTTAAGTCTGTAAAAGCTCCTCTTTTACAATAAGCTTTGAGGACATTGTCAGTTTTAAGTTTAAAAAAAAAACATCATCTTTCACTATTTATGACATACTCTCACCTCAAAGTCAACTCTTATGTGTGTTAATCCATTTGTGGCATTTCTAATTGAATGCAAATTCACATGTGAATCTCCACAATTAATCATCTTATCAGCTAAAATAGTAAAGGCCCGAAGGTTAATCCTATATTTTTCTACAGTATTTTCTGGCTGTGTTGTACCAAACCTTCATGTTTTTTTCCTCAGTAACTTGTCATTATCTGCCTGTATTTTGAAAAGAAAAAAAAAAAAGTGAAGAAAACTGCTGCTGAGTGTCTGGCTGGTTCATTGATCAGATAAGGTCATTGATCGAGTAACAAAATCAACCTACCAGCATAAATGCACACTAATTAGCACATTACTTAAGATGGCAGCTCTTGAGGACACTGTGCTGCTGAATGCCAGTGAGCGACATATCCATGCTGCCAATTTAATTTGAATTTTATTCTGTCAACAAGGACACTCTGATAAAAGTAGCCAGCAGCAGAGCTTAGTGTTTATCACAACAACTACCTGAAATATAATGATGTTGTGTAGTTACTTCTGTAGATTGTCTTAAGCTGAGTACATCACTGTCACAGGCACAGCCAGAAATGTGACATCCACTTTCTTATTTCAAATGCTTGGACCAGTGTAGTTTATTATAATTAAAAGTTAAATTGTTTAAATCCAAATGTATTACATGCATCTACATTTCATTCTCATTGTTTGCATATAGTTATTTGTATACAGGTAATACAGGCTTAAATTATACGTCTAACTGGAATCAACACTAATTCAATTGTTAAAAAGGAGACCCATCACAAGAGGATGCACAATATCAGACAAAATCCTAACTGATTAAAGTTAAGTAGAGCAGGACAGAGAAACACTCACATTTGAGAAAAATAAATAACAAAAGGGTTAAAAATGTGACCAAAAAAAAAAAAGGTCATGCAGTAAAGTGAGTTATTCAAAAGTGACCCAGTTTTTCTTGTGGTCGTTAAATGCATACACACATATACAGTATATACTGTATAAGCAGCAGCTAGTAAATCCGTTGTGCTGTATATGCTCGCAGTACCTCAGGACTGTTATGCTGCAGGAGCACTTCCTGTTCTGCACTGATTCCAGAGGCAACATCAGTGCTGTAATTGCAGCAGAAGAAGCTGCACTCACAGGCCTGACCCACTTTTAGAGCTGACTTGTACTGAAGTGGTTGCTTCTCATCTGGGATGTGGTGCTGGACAAAGAGACCAACAAGATCACCTCAGGATGCAGGTACAGTATATAAACAATCGATGCACAGCAGCGCATGACAGACATTATATTATCAGGCAGTTGGACGCAGATGCACGAGGATGAGAGGAGCATGGGACTGAAGGGAGAGAAGGAAGGGTGAGTGAACGAGAAGGAGGTGAGACTGAGGAGACAAGAGGGCAGCTGTGGAAAACTATGAGTTTCGTTGAATAACTTTTAACTCCGATGAAGAAGGAAAGGGAGAAGAGGATGAGACAGGAGAGAGAACTTTGAATGTGGAGATCAGCTCTGCACCTATCAGTGTACAATTATTAAAAGGAGAAAAACTTTGTGTGATTAAGAACTTCTTTGAGCTGCATCTGAGAACTTTGAATTGCGTTTGATGAAGGGGTGGGGAGCAAAAAAAAAAACAGAAAATATTTACATTTAAGAATCTGAAAAGTCAGAGAATTTTAAAATAATTCTTCAAACTGATTAATTAAACAAGTAATTGATTAATTGTTGCAGCCAATTGTTTGCTGTGTTTGGTTTGACTTAAAGGGACAATGTGTGGTATTTATGGGTTAATATAACCCAAAATCCACTTTTATACATATTATGTGCTCCTGCATTGTCTAGTCGCTGTATAATAGTTGTTGTTTCATTTTTGTAGTGTTTCAAAAAGTCATGTAAAATAACATGGTCGCGGGCCGCGGTTGCATTGCCACTGTTAGCAGCGAGACGCCATGTTTCTACCGGAGCCTGTAAGCACAGAACAAAACAAGCGTCTCTTTACTTGTAGTGGAAGTCCCGCCTCCACTCTCTCCTCGTCTGCTACAGCCGTGGTAGCTCGCCCTCTCCCTCACCTCACGAACCTCATCTGCTGACACGGAGAAAGACGACGAGGACAACATTTGACCAGCTGCGGATACCGTATCGCTCAGGGAAGGGAGGGGGTGAGCAGAGCAGCAGGTCTTTGTTCTCTCTTTTGCCTCTCCTCTAGATGGCACTATAAACTACTTATTTTCCCTTTAAATGCATACATGTGATTTGATTGGCTAGCACCTGTGGTGGAAAAGTTCACATGACACACTTGACTGACACTCACGCTGCTAATTCCTTTACTTCTGCCACACACATAACGCCAAATAAAGCAGACCCACAATGCAGTGCAGCAACACTTTACGCCATTAAATTTAAAGTGAACGAAAAGTGTCTCAATCGACAACTCCACAGTGTGAGTCGGACGTTAACCCGTCCACTACCCAGCAGCCCCCTGTGATGTTCAACATGTTTGCTTTTTTTTCTGTCCACACGTTTTCCATTTCTGTTTCCAGCTGCGTAAAAGAGCTTTGTCCACAAAATAAGAAGTGTTATAATTAATGGCACAACATGTTTCTCATTTAAAATCTAATCTAAAGGAGGTGGACACAAATTATCCAAGCTAATTGAAAAACTAAAAGCAATAAAGCTGCTCTCTGCAACCTTAATGTGGTTCTTGAATGGGTGGAGAATGAAGTAAGGAGGCTCAAAGTTGGGTAATAGCAATGATGTTAATGTGCAGTAGATCCATAACTTTCCCCTTAGTGCCGCTTGCCTACACATGGCTAATAATGATACTAATAATACATTCTACAAATAACAAGCTTTAAAGACACTTGAAGACAAGTGTGGTAAGAGAAAAAAAAAACATGTGACAGCAAAACTCTATATGGATATTGTGGTAACATAAAAAACATAACATAAATGATATAATATATATACAGCATATGTTCATATATCAGTTAATGATATATGAACATTTGAGAAAGATAACCTTACAAAAAATATACTTTTATGTAGTTTTATTTGTTTAAAAAATATATATTTTAAGTGTTGCACTTTTTATTCACAGTGCTGACTAGATATAGTGAAACAGTAAAGAGGCACAAATGGCAGTTCATTAGCAATGATGTTGGAACATCATTGTAAGTATAAGTGCACAAAGAAAGTGCAGCTATTAGATGTCAGAATTGGTTCAAACACTGCGTGGAGTTAGAAATTGTCAAAGTGTGATTAGCTACAACTGCTGTTCAAAGTAGATTCGCTGAATGTCTGTACATTTACACATACTTAACATTAATATATACAAGCACAGGAAACAGCTGGAAATGTCATCTGAAGAGAGGCAGAGCAGAAAACTGATCAAATAGCAACGTATGTGTAACCACCGTTGCGGCTGGCTGTTAAAGATAAGTCATAAAAGGAGTAAAGCTAAACCCATCCTGATTTTAAATGAATCTTTATCCAGTTTGGTGCATTCCATTTGTAGTCAGAACTATGCATCTTATGCTCTTAAACTAGGAGCAACCTCGCCAACCCCGACATGGGATTCCAAGATGGCTGCCACAACACAAACACTTTTCCATTAATAACACTTTTTTTTTACAGACCATCAGTCTTACAAATGGCTCCGTTTAATGTTTACCCATAAACATCTTGCTGTGCTGTTTGTGTGTGCAAAATACCGTTGAGTGTTATTATCGACTGGTTTTGCTAACAATGGCGAGCCTGAGATACGTTTGCATCCATGTTTTTTTTCTTTTACTTCTCAACTGGAATGTGATTGTCACTCACATCAGCTTCTGATGTAAATGGAATGCAGCGTTGATGGTGTAAAGAGGAGGTAGATTGTCTTTTGCAGTTAAGAGTGTTACGTTTACAGCACTGCTGTAGAAACATGGGGGCCAAAGATGACAACCTCTGTAAAGCAAGGCCCTCACACAAAATGCTGAAACACAGAAATGTAAACGAGATGTAAACGTTTTCAAATTCTCATTGTCACAGGTACGATCTTACTCAGGGGTGTGTGTGTGTGTGTGTGTGTGTGTGTATGAGAGATAGCTCAGTAATTACTATGGATTTAGAAAAAAGAAATGGCACGTCACCACATGAACCTTTCAAAAATGGACTACTGTACTCTAAATGCATGAATTTCAAGAATGACAACTTAAAAAATATTAATTTTTTCCATCATATATTACTTTATTTAATTACATAGAACAAAGAACAAACTGCAGCCTTTGGGATTTGTCAGTTCCATTGTTTGACACTGAAACACAAAGTGCAAAAAGCAGTACAGTTTCTAAAGATCCAAAGGCACTGGAGCTTTTTCCAAGAAAGCCTGGGAATAAGCTACTATCTTTTCAGTTTAAGCTTTTGCTAATGTGAAAGTACTACTTCTGATTTTATCAATTGGCTTTCATGCTTTTAAGTATTAATACAATCTGCAGAGTGACTGTCTTACTTCACCTGAAACCTAAAATGTAGAAGTAGTGCTTGGCTACTCACCTCCACAATGGAAACTTTTAATTAATGGTTTTCTTTAAAAAGAAGATAGAAAGAACATAACTGTGCATGTGACGGTGTAGCTGGAAGTTAATGGAATCTAGTGTAGCAGGAACAGATCTACCTGGTATTTAATCTTTGCCAAATCACTGGGCAGACATACAAGTTTCCCAGGGGAGAGAAAAAAGAGAAACGAGGGGGCCCACATTAGATCTCATGAAGAAGCCTGAATGCTGCGACACTCAGAGCTGACCTCACCATTCTCCACCTCCATAATTCCACTGAGACCCAGCAAAATGTGCTGTTCTCATACATGTTCAGACAGTGGATAGAAAGAGAAACCTGCAGGCTAATTATCTCTGACCAGGGAGGATTTGGAGAACCTGCCAGGCATCTTCTGATTAGCCCTCTCAGTAGTTGTTACAATGGGGATTAGTTCGGTCAGCAAGGGAGGTGGACGTACCTCCTGCGGTGAGCCAGTCAGACCTCCACCAATAGGCCTCTCTGTCAGGCTGCAGATGGAAATGTCAGCAGAGAAGGGTGATAGTCCTGGCTACCCTATTATGCTAGTCTTTTGGAGAGGGATTTTACCTTTTTTCTTAAACACACAACCTTGGGAGATGCACAGTTTGGTTTCTGAATGGACAAACAACAACAACACTGAAGCTGAGCCTGAACAGACTCATGGGAAGGGATGAACCACTCATGTTTTTTTTTTGAAACTCCAAAGAGATTAATTACATTAAATACTTATTGCATTTTATTTTGCAAACTGAAATACATGTTTTACATTGGTTATCTCTTTACTCATTTCAAGATACACAACCCACTTGAGTTATATTTTATTAAAGTTATATATTTAGTAATTAAATAAATAAAGTTATTTGTTTATGCCTCTAAAACTTCAACAAGGTTATACTATACAGTACTTTAAAGGCACATTGAACTCTTTCTCCTTCTACAGTTTTACCAATTATTGCATTTGATCCCCTGAACAGAATAAAGTGGTGTCATCTGCATATGTAACAAATTAAATGTTCTTATGTCTGTTGAATTATCTTAATGTCAAGTTTTAATAACTTGGGAAAAAACTTTGCTGAATACCACAGGACCCCTGCATAGCCCCAACTTGAATGGCTCTTTTTTGTATTTCTTTATTTAAATACAGAACTGAAAGGATCTCAAACCCAACCTGTTATATAGACTTACTTTAGATGTTATGTTTCCATGTTTTATTTAACAAAAAAGCCTTTGTTAGTTTGTACCTCAGAGTGCATATACTTCTCCACTCTATATTGCTAAAGGTCCTGTTGTCCTCAAAAAAGCACAGTAGACCTGAACATGGTTCTGTTTGCCCTATGAATACTCCTTTCTTTATGCTTGCAGTGCAGTTTCTTTGTCAATGGCTCCCTCAGGACTCACACTCACAGGTCCTCCTGTGCACTATTTTAATCCCAGTTTTAGGCAAGATGCAGAGGTGACATCTCAAAGTGAAGCTGCAGGCTGGTTAGACACAAAACAGATGTGGCTACAAAGCCTGCAATTAGATATATCCACAGCTTTTGCTAAAGTAATACCCCTTAGGATAGGACTTGTATCAGTCTCCAAAGTGTGTATTGTAATGCTTTATGAGATTAATCAAGTTTTTAAAAGTTGTAACTTGGTGATATGTATGTTCTTTTTATACTGATTTTAAGGTCTCTTTATTCAGTTTCAAAACTCTTAATAATGGTGCACATTCTTACATTTTGGATATTTTAACACCATATCACCGAGCAAGAACCCTCAGGTCTTCTGTTATCAAAATAGTCCACAGAACTAGTAGACAAACTTCCCCAGCAGTATAGAATTCCCTGCCTGGCTATAAAGACATAATAGCTAAAAACAAACAGCTACAACAACTGCTCTTTATCTGCTTTTACAATACTTTGTTTGCCATTATATTGGATGTTTTTAAATAGTATTGGATTTTATTTATTTATTATTGCCCTGCAATCAATGGGCTTTTAGAGTCAAACTGTGAAACACATTCCTCACTATATTCTTATTTTATTTATGCATTTCATCTATAATGTGCTTTGTTATATGTTTGGAGGTGTTGTGTTATTGAGCACTTTGAACAGCAGTTTATGTATGAAAGGTACTATATAAATAAAAAGTATTTTTATCGATGTCGTGCCACATGGTGGAGAAGTGGTTACCGCTGTTGTTCTGGTTTCCTCCTACATTCCAAAAACACACAGAGGTTAATTGGACACTCTTAATTGAGCTTAGGTGTGAATGTGAGAGTTAATGGTTGTTTGTCTCTGTGTATTGGCCCTGTGATGGACTGACCCATGACCCTCATGTGGAGAATAAAGCGGTAGATTGATGGATGGATGGGAACGCTGTGTTGTATTCCGGGCTAAGCAACATCTCTGGAAAAAACAGATAGCATTTCTCCTGAACAGCAGATCACCCTGCTCCGGGAAACTAGTCCAGGCACATCCGGTTGCGTACATCGTACCGCAGAAGAAGAAGAAGAACGTCCGTTGTGGAGGTGTCTCACTTGAGACAATGTCTTCTGACTCTGGGAATCTGCTCGTTTCCAGCAACGAGGAGGTTTTTGACCATAAAAACAACTTAATGTATGTAAGTAGACCTCCATAACTCACATATATGTGTGATAGGACCACTCTATGTGAGCTTTAAACTAGTTCCCTGGTGTCCTAATGAACATGTCTGTGACATGCTTTGGTCAAAATACCATAAGTATGAAGCACCACAGCAGTTCAATCACCCTGGCAAAACAGCCCTGTTCAGAACACTCTGTTTAGTATCTCTTTAAAAAAAGTTATAATAATAATACGAACGGAAAAGTGCTTTTTTGCAGGCTCTAGCAGGCAGATTGCCGTCATATATAACATGTATCCATTGGACAGATAAAATCTCTGAGGGTGGAATTTTGTGTAGGACTCTGTGCTGCAGAGGAGCCAAGAATAGAACTTTTCGCAGACTTCGCGAACTTCCGGTGTTAGGATACCGTTACCCTCGCCAGCACTCTCGCGTTTTTTAGGGACAATTCTTAGGCTCCTCTGTTCAGTCCAGCCAACTAAACCTGGGAGTTGTTTTTGATAAAGCCATGGACTTCTACGGTATAAGCAACTAGTTAAAAACTGCCTTTTTAAGTTAAGGTGTTATAGATAAACATCAGATCTTGAAATAATCACCTGCTTTTATTTAGACAGACTCACTTAGATTATTGTAATGCCCTTTATGTGTGTTTTAACACTGCTGTTCCCCATTATCAGACTGTGCAAAAACACAGCAGCAAGGCCTTTAACTCGAACTAAGAAAAGGGAACTCATTATCCCGGTGTTATCTTCCCTTCACTGGCTGCCAAACGATTTTAGAATTCATTTTAAAATTTTAGTATTGACTTTTAGAGTTAATGGTCAAGCCCTGTTTTCTCTGACCTCTTCAGAACATTCACCAAGACCATCAATAAGATCTTCAGATCAAAGACTCTTGGTGGCCCCTTGCACCAATTTCAAAACTAGAAGTGATAATTCTGTCCAGACTGCAGCACCACAGCTTTGGAGTGCACTTCCCTTGCCCTTACTCTGTCCAGTGGCACACACTATGGCACTATGAATGGATAGTATATTAGTATTTTTGTCAGCATTGCACACTCCCAAGTTGTAATGCAAATGCATGTTCTCACAAAGTTGGATGATAGGTCAGTGTAATTCTAATAATCTCATTAGTATGCTGGCAAGATTGGCCTGTTAGCCATTAGCATTAGCGTAGTTCCCAGTGTGTTAGTATGTGGTGCTGCTAGCTAAAACGACCTTGTCATGATGAGGTTTTGGCTGATTGAAGTGAATGACACCGAGACATTTTGTGTTTATTAGACAGCAGAGGAGCATGTTAATGTCCCTGGACTGTAGATGACAGCTTCAGTCTGAGCAGTTGTCATCACTCAGAACATAATGTTGGACTGTTGAAGCAGAAATCACACACCAAACCAAAACCGCCAACAGCTAAATAAAAAGTGTGTTCTTTTCTGGTTGCTTGCATAAGTTGATGATAGGTTCATTTGATATAAACCATTAGGTCACAGGTCATAACTCAGATCTGTCTTATAGGTTCCTCTTTTTTCTAGTAATCAATGTTAATACATTAAAGTATCAGGTTCAACACATAGCCTCTAGCTTAAGGTGCTTGTTACATTACTGTTAAATCAACAGGATGAGGGAGTATCAAAATAAATAAAGTTTGCAAAGTTAAAGCTGTTGTATGTAACTTTTAAATGTATATATTACAAAATAAAAAATAAAATGTGATAAAATTGAAATTGAGTAGTTCCAAAACATGCAATATGTAAGATTTGCCTATGGACTGAGACAAAATCGAATTAATCCTCAGCCAAACAAACCAACTCTTACAACAATTTAGAACCAGTCTCAGCTATCCCCTTCATGTTGGGCTCAGTCTCACAGAGAGTGAGAGTGGAGACACCTTAGGGAGAAGAAGACTTGACTGACTCGCATATAATCACCTGGCACTCAAATGTCCCCCTGACCCACTGAGCCCATGACCCTGTCAATACCAGGTTTATTAACTGAACCTATCCACAGTCCACTTTCTTTGTTCACCATATTTTGTTGTAGTGATGTCATCAAATTTCTAGATCTCAGAAACTACTTGAGAGTAACAATGGCAAACAATAATGAAATACGCTGGGATGCTGCCTTGACATTATGCTTCGAGTCAGTAATTTCTCATTTAAAACTGGCATTTGCATAGAATAATTTGTTTACCACTCAATTAAACTGGCCTGAGCCTGAGATGTTGAGCTCTTTTTAGATGAAATGCAAAAGGCTTGTTCCACACAAACCTGAGACAATTATAAAGTAAATGCACTTTACGGACTGTTTGCGCCAAGTTTGACCTCAAACACTTATCGGCTGTCCACCATTAGTTGTCTTAGTTTTTTTCCCACCAGTTTACAGAGCTCCTGGGAGCCTCTAGCAGGGTAATGAGCGGGTTTGTCGGAGTTGCAGGTTAATGTGTTTATTTTGCCGTGGTGAAGCTAATAGAGTTGTGATGACTCCACACCTGCCACAGGCAGACACGAGGAAGAGAGAAAAAAAGCCACCGTGAAGTTTCCCACAGGGCCCAGAGCTGTCTATGGGCAAGAGTGCAGCTGACAGATAAAGCATCTGACAGTGACACATTGCTATGGGGTGACAACAAAAATGACTAGAATTTTAAAATACACTTCGACTCTTCCCACTCCCCTCCTCCTTTTCTTCCCACTGTCACTTTCCTCTTACCACATCTGCTCTTGCTTGAATGTTAGATAGAGAAATTTGAGGACAGGAAATTACATAGAGTCAGACATTAAGGGTCTGACTTTGCAAATGATTCTGTCCTCATTTCCTTTCACAAACATAATTTGCCTTATTTTCTTTCATGGATGGCTACTTTTCACTCGTTCACCCTCCATAAATTCTCCATTTACTGATCATTGCATTTCCCCAAAATGCTCCCCATTAAGGTACAACACCATTGTTTTCACCTTGTCAGTGCAAATGTGTGGGAGTGTGTGGTTCATCATGGCAAAATGTGTTCATGCAGACAAAATTTTCATGTGATTTTTTTTTTTATTTTGTTTGACAGACATTGTCTGTCTGCCCACTATTCATTCTTCCTTTGGCTTCTTCATTTGATGTATTTAAAGAGAAACGTTACAAAGCCAGTCTGTTCAACTTCTGCTGCATCCTCATTGCCTGCTGGAAAACCCTGCTGGATGTTTATGTTTTTTTCTTTTTTCCCCACTGTAGCTTTAATTATTTGGCATAAGTGAGTAAATAAAAACATTAGGGCTGCAACTAATGATTATTTTCATCATCTGTCGACATTTTTTCTTTACGTGATTCGTTTTTTGGTCTCTAACATGACAGAAAATGGTGAAAACTGTGTCTTACAGACCTTGGTTGGCTATGCAATGATATATACATTTTTGAAACTGAAATCAAATAACTTAATATCTTTAATAAACAATGAAAACATCCAATCTGATTAATGTGTTATCACAGTAGTTGGACATTAATTAAGTAGATAATCAATAAACATTTGCAGCCCCAGATATAGTTCAGAATTTGTTACAGGTAGAGGACTCCTTCACTGACTTTTATCTTTCCTAAACACATTAGGGAACTACGATGGCCTTTGCATACCAGAGAGGTTGTTGTTTTTCTACATATGGGTGGTAAAGCTTCCACCTGAAAAGGCAAATGAACACTGGCTGGTTTGTCTGTTTAGGCCTCTGTAGAAACATGATGGCACAAGATGGCAGCTCAAAAATACAAGACCTTTGCCTAAAGTGCCTAAAAACAATGCTTATAGAGCTCCAGACCTTACATGACTCAGTTTATCATGGCAGGCAAAGATGCAGGAAAAATTAATGGGGCAGGTGTTGGATTCACTGCACACATAACGCAAAAACTTGACAGACTGAATATATCTGATCCTTATAATGCCCCTGGCATTCTTTTTTGCAAATTTGGAAACAACCTGATAGGACGTTATTCCAGACCTACAGTATCCTGATGTCTTCAACTTCCCGATTAACTTCCCTTCACCTTCTCCAGAGAGTCCTTCCTGGAGCCTGGAAACAAATGGATGCAATCTGGTATTGTGACAAACATTTGTTGGGACCTAAGTGTGTGGCTGTAATCCATTGTTCTTTGTCTAAGGCCTGGTTGCAGACAAAAAGCCTGATTTGAGTTTGACCACACCCTGCATCCCCCTCATTTTGTAACATTACTTAGTTTATGACTGGAGGACTCCACGGGGTGGGGGGGGGGGAAACATGATCCTTTAAGTCTCATTGGCCGTCTCTGCTTAATGGTCTCCTTGACTGGTCAACCATATAAAACCAAGAGACACACATTGTTCTCTCTCTTGCTGCTCCTCTTGTTCCTTCGCTCTTGCTGCTGCTCTGGTTCCTGCTTTTGGGCCCCATGGCTCCGGCCATGGCCTCTGGCATGCGGCTCTCCCGCGCTGCACGAACGATGCCCTTTTTTGAAGAAGCAGCCAGCTTCCATCCCTCTGCCCGTGGGGATCGCACCTCGGTCGACGCATCCCTCCATACCTGACACCCGAACTGCTTCCACTCAGAGCCACAGAGGATCAACAGCTGTCTGCTGTGAGCCAAATAATGGCCCGTCCACACTCCGCGACTCCAACAAACTAAACCGGACCCACGGACGGACCATCCATCCATCCATTATCTACCGCTTTATCCTCCACCAGAGGGTCACGGGGGGTGCTGTGCCTATCTCAGCAGACATTGGGCGATAGGCAGGGTACACCCTCGACAGTTCGCCAGTCCATCACAGGGCCACATATAGAGACAAACAACACTCCATTCACTCACACACTCACACCTACGGTCAATTTAGAGTGACCAATTCACCTAATCCCCATAACGCATGTTTTTGGACTGTGGGAGGAAGCCGGAGAACCCGGAGGAAACCCAAGCACACACGGGGAGAACATGCAAACTCCTTGCAGAAAGGCCCTTGTTCCGAAGATGTTCCAAACGGGGCTCGAACCCAGGAACCCAGGTCTTCTTGCTGCAAAGGCAAAGAGTGCTAACCACTACACCAACCGTGGGCCTTAGACCACACAACCTGATATCGGCTAACAGTAAGAGGCAAGGTGTTCTGGGCAGAGTTTACACTGCCATCAATTTACGTTACACGCGATCCTTTTTTTTTCCGTTTTTCATTCACAGAACACGCTGGGCTCAAAACACACTCTGTGTCTGCACGCAAATCAATCGTGTACTCCCGCTTTCTCTCTCACTCATTCACTCTCTCTCTCTTTCATTCGTGAATGAAAGGTCTCACAGGCGCCATCTTGAGCCGAACACGCGCTCCTATAGCCATGCTGTCACATGTTCCGTCTAAGACTGCAGCCTGATGTTAATGTGTTTTGGCGCCATCTTCGGTGAAGGCGTGCGTTTACAGTCACAGCTACTGCGCATGCTCCACCATCGTGGTTCAAGAAGGGGGAGTGGCCATCAACTGTGTCACTCCCTTCTCTTATCTTATCTCCTACTGTTTCACTAACACACACACACACACTGGTGTTTATGCTGTAGATAGCTTGTGTAATTTTAGCTTTAGCAAGTAAGATTTATTGATTCAAATTACTAAATTATCATTATGCTTTAATGTTCATTGACTTAGATCATTCAATTAACCTTGGATATTTAATGTTGGTGAATCAAATTGTTTAATTAATTATTGTTATTTGATTTAATAAATTGTCACTTTTGTTCACTTAAAGGAACGGTCTGTGTCTTTTGTACATGAATGTTGTGACAAACGGGGGTTGAGAGAGTCAGTGCTCGGATTCATACCTTCATTACTGTTCAATTGGGATATCTTTGATATAGTCAATTACAGTGATTATTTAGACTGATTTTGAAAGGCGAAGATTGATTGTCTTTTCCCTGATTTCAGGGTGGTGCCCCGATCTAAAGTTAATTAATTATTAAAATTAATTATTTAATGTTTATTACTTTTATTTTTATCAATCGAATTATTGCCACTATTGTTGATTCTAACATAATGGTGCCCCTTGTGAGGGTGAACCACAAGGGGCACCCTGTATATATATATATATATATATACATATATATAGACACACAGTCAAATGTGGACATTGCAGTAGATTTTTTTCTTTTTTAAGTAAATAAATTTAACAAAAAATGGTGATGGTGGTAGGCTGGTGTGGCTCATTAAACATGCTGGTAACATTTAAATAGATCTTTTTGGTGAGGGAATTTGAGAGATTTTATGTGGTGAGTGCTGTGTGTACAGACTGTCACAATTTTTCAAGTGCACAGGAGTAGGGGGCTGTGAAAAGTTTGGGAACCACTGAGCTACTCGAACTCGATACACTTATATAAACATACTCCTGGGTAGGATATTCAATTTGTTTGCCAATAAACCCTCCTAAATTAACTAAATACCTCCAACTACATCTATGTTATATGGTTTAATATTGTGTGGCTTATCAATATGCTGAAGCTACCCATGACATCAGTATACTGAGTTGTCACTCAGCGCATTTATCCAAACTACTGTGAGGTGTGTTACTCAATCAAGCACAAACTTCCTCCCACTAATTCACAAAGGAACACACAATGTGAAAGTAATATGAGCAGCGCTGTCACAGCATGGTAATAATCCTAACAGCATTGGCAACAAAGTAATACAAGCAATTAAAAGACAGACATTGCCTTCAGTATATGGCTTCAATCTACTGCAAACTGTCTTTCACATCAGCCACACAACACTGAACACCTGATTCAAATTCTACTCAGTAATGGAATGGACTGACGAACTGAAACTTCAGTGTAATCTCACACTTATCTGTTTCTTTCCCACTCTAAAAGTAGCTATGCTGCCAAAGTTCTATAATGAATATAATTTAATTGGAAAATATATATTTCTTTAAAATATGCATGCTGTTTTGACGAGTATATTCACAAATTGACGACATAAATGGATTTGGATGACTTTTCACAGCGTAACCAAAGGTATGCTGTATAGACAACATGTTTCTGCGCCTCCACTGCTCTCTTTTTGCAGCCTGGGTCAAATTGAACCCATAACACAATGTACTTTAACCAATCACAGGGCTTTTCACTTCCTTTTCAGATCCTATTGGCTGTTCGACCAGATATACTAGCAGGGTTGGGAGGGTTACTCTAAAAATGTTACTACAGTTACTAATTACCTGTTAAAAAATCAGTAACGTACTTTAAGTACCACAATATTAAAGTAATGTAACTTGATTACTTTAAGTTACTTTTGGATTACCCCAATACAAATGCAAATAAAGACAAAGAAAGAAGAAATATCCAATTAAAACTATCTAAACCATTGACTACTAACAATTCAGCTGTATTCAAGAATAATAATGGTTAACAATTATTATTAGTGTTAATGTAACTACTATTTCTAGTAATAGCAGTTGTAAAACACCCCCACCTATAGGATGTGTGTCACTTATATGTCCCCCAAAATTACCCATACAATTTCCTAATATAATCATGCTATTTTAATACCTTGTTGTGATCTAAAGTGTTAGTGACCTATTTCAGTCACAGTGAGTCGTTGTGACTGACTTGTCATGAACTGTAGTAATGTGTACGCGCGCGCATACGGCATTGCCGCACTGGAAAGTGTTGGATTAATTAATTCATTCACATTCATTCATCATCATATTTTTGATTGTAATCCAACTAATAATCCCAGTTTATTCCAGATGTATCTGTAATCTAATTACGTCTTTTTTTTCTGTAACTGTAATGGAATACAGTTACTGTTTTTTGTATCCTAATTACGTAACGCCGTTACATGTAGTCCGTTACTCCCCAAGCCTGTATACTAGACATTATATTTAAAGTGCTGTAATTTCAGGAACTAGTGTGTTCACAACAAACAATATTTACAGGAGTGTATTAGAGTGTAATGACTTACTCCACACAAACTGTTGTTCGCTGTTTAATATTATTAAAATTGAACACTATTATTTTTAATTAATTAAGAAGTACTGCAGCCACTGCACTACAAGAGAGTTAACTAGCAACACAAAACTCTTATCCTTTCCAAGAACAGCAGCATGCAAACAACAATGTTGTTATATTGCCTCATTCACAAGATTGAATTAATATACAACCAATTAGTAGCTAAATAGTGAACAGTCACCCCCTGTGTGGAGCATGTTGTATTCAAGGTCCTTTCTGTGTATTCGACTGGATTGATTCATATTCCATTATTTCTGATGAGTCTCTCCCAGAATCAGCACCACAGGAAGATTGCATGTCATCACTTTCATCTTTTACATACATACTGTGTGAAATATATGAATTAATGTGTGTTATCCTGACCTATATCCAATCAATTCAGTTTGCCACAGCATGAGTCCAATCAAGTTCCAGACATATCTCAAGGATAATTACGGCAAACGGGTTGCATCACAGTTTGTACTGACACAGTGAAGGGTCTGCATGTGTTTGAAGGGATGCAAGCAGAAGCCTCCTCTTGGTGCACCCCGAGCAATGCTGATGACATAAACTGTGATACAGTGACTGACTAAAGTAGCCAATTCTGCACCCACCGACTGTCAACGGTTATCTTGTCTTTCTACAGCCAAGTGAGCCACAATGTCGGCGTTAGTAGTAACCTCAATCAACGTGGAGTGCTACGAGGCGGAATCCCTGGGGAGGGAGAGGCTGAAACCCTGGCAAGATCTTGTAGATAACATCTACATGTCCCAGAACAGCAAAAAGGCCTGGTTTACCATCCGGAAACTTAATGGTGATAGGACCACAAAACCTATTCTATCCGACGTAACGTCAAACCAGGTTGGGAGCCAACTAGTGGCTAATGGGAGACGAGCAGCCGCAGGGATAAAGGAGAGCATCATACCACAACGATCCTGGGCAATCAACAGAACATGTCTATCCAAGCCTTTCACCACGGAAGAGTTTGAAGCAGGACTTAAAATCATGAAGCTGGGAAAAGCTGTAGGGCCCGATGACATACTGACGGAAATGATTACCCACCTAGGCTTAGCTGCCAAATAATGGCTCCTAAACACGTACAACGCATGTATCCAGACCCAACACATCTGGAGGAAAGCCATCATCATTGCCCTACCAAAACCTGGAAAAGACCCCAATCTCCCCAAAAGCTACCGACCCATCTCCCTACTATGTATCACCTACAAGCTGTTCGAGAGACTACTCCGTCGACTATCCCCTCAGATAGATGCTGAGCTAATTGAGGATCAAGCCAGTTTCTGAGCAGGAAAATCATGCACAGGCCAACTGCTGAACCTAACCCAGTACATCGAACACAGGTATCAGAATAGGCTGACAACAGGCGTTCTGTCCGCAGCTTATGATACCGTCCAACACAGGCTGCTGACAAAAAAACTCTTTGACATGACAGTTGATGCTAAACTATGCAACACCATAAGTCTTCTGTTCAACAGGATGTTCCAAGTCACACTCAACAACAGGAAAAGTAGATGGTTCCATCTGACCAACAGACTGCCTCAGGCCAGTTTTCTGGCCCCTCTCCTCTTCAATGTGTACACCAACGATCAGCCTCTACCGGAAGGATGCAGCAGGTTTATCTATGCAGATGACCTAGACATGGAAACACAACAACACACCTTTCCAGAAGTTGAGGTGACCCTGGAACGAGGCCTAACAGATATGTTAATCGACTATCTTAAATGACCACCTCCGTCCAAACCCTGGGAAAACCCAGATCTGTAGCTTCCACCTAAAAAAAACAGAGAGACCAAACGGGAGCTTAACGTAACCTGGGACGGAATAAGGCTTGTGAACCATCAACACCCAATATATCTGGGAGTGACTCTAGACCGCACCCTCAGTTACAAGGAACACATCAAAAAGACGCGAGCCAAGGTCTCCACCAGGAACACCTTCCTACATCAACTGACCAACTTGAAGTGGGGGGCTCACCCGGGCACACTGCACTAGCCTTGTGTTTTTCTGCTTCTGAATATGCCTGCCCAGTATGGAGCAGGTCCTGCTACGCCTGCAAACTGGACCCTATCCTCAATGACACCTGCAGGATTGTGACCGGGTGCAGCAAAACAATCCTGGTACACTGCCTTTATGCCCTCTCATTGCTCCCCCTGACATCCGCAGAGCAGTTACCACACAGGCCAAGAGCACAACGCCACTAAAACCCTGGAGACCACACCAACTGACACTAGAACCACTGAATGGCAGAAGAAATGGAATAGCCTTGGCAGCCAGACAACCCAATGGAGGGAGAGAGGCATCACACCGGACACTGCAAGGCATCCATGAAGAAGTGGAAACCAACATCATCTGATACTTGTAAATGTGGAGAACTCAAAACAATGGAACAGATGTCGTCAAGCCCCGCAATGTACTGGAGATGACCTGGCTGAACCAAATGGTGCCGCGCTCGCCTGTGCCAACCACTGGAAGGAGGTGATATAGAAGATGGCCGGACACGATGAAGAAGAATGTGTTTGTAAATGTGAGAATTCACTTAATCCTCTTTTTTGAAGAAAAAAAAAGTGACTTGATGAGCAAAGAAATAGCAGATGTATCAATTTAAGCCATTATGTTCAGCATAATTGCAGGTGAATGGTTCTGAGCACTTTATGAAGCCTTACAACTCACTATGTATGACTTAGTTCATTATTGGTTTGACTTTTGGCAGGCGTCTCCTCTCCATGTCTTCCTGCTTTATGGGGATTAACCCATGTGGTGAAGAATGACTTGCCATAAAAAGTGCTTACTTTGAAGTAGTGTAAACAAAAAGTATAATATGTACAGTAATATATAGTAGCATCTACACATCCAAGAGATCAAACACCACCTGCTGTAAGCAGAACACAGTGGAATGCATTCTAATAAATAAAAAACACAAGATAAAATATGCATGGATGTAAATTTTATTGATTTTTGTTGTTTTTAAATCAACCTGCTTAATGCTGGAAAAGTTGCTAGAATGTCAAAATAATAATAATCATCATCATTGTCAGCATCACCATAATAAACTATTGACAACACAGTTACAAAGTGCATAAGAGGAAACAAATTAGCAAAAAGGATGCAATTAAAAAAAAACAAACAAACAAATAACATTGAATACATGGAATAAAACAAGAATCAAAGTCAAGGTATAAACGTTTGTACAATTTAATTTAAAAAGTTGGAAAAGGTAAATTCATCACCTTCGTCACTTGAAGCTCTGAATAACCACGTTTATCACCATGTTTAGGGTGTGAACTCTTTACATTATTCATTATTATCAATAATGTAATAGCAATCATTTGTCAATTGTTTGGTCTATTGAATGTCAGAAAAGATGGATATTCCCCAAACTTCAAAAAGGATGACTTCAAAATATCAACAATAAATCCACATAATAATTCAGAGAGTTACGAAGAGATGGAGAAGGCAATAATCCAACTGAAATCTATGAAACACATTTTGGACAAGCTATAGTTTAATCCTCATTATCATCATGGAGGTAATACCTACAGCGTCATACTTGTCATATAACATCCTCTGTGTATTGTTTAGATTTAGATTAGTTTCAGTTCCACGTCAACCTCTGAAATGTGTCACTCAGCAGTCACATGACGTTAGTTTGACACAGCACCAAAGCAATGTACATTCCTCCTCCCAAAATGTAATCAGTTTGGAATTTATTTAATCCCCCGATTCATAGTGCGAATAGCAGTATGTCTTCTCCTTAATCACTGTGTCTCCAGCAGAGTTCAACCACATGCTACATTCCTCGTCCTTCTCCCGACGTCTCAGCCTGTGTGCACAGAAAAGCCTTTTCATTCCCTGTCACATCACTCTGACAACAATGTAAGATACAGAGGCACATGTACGCGCAGCCCAGCAGTCGCACAGTGTTGGTTCAGCCCGACAATAATCCACCTCAGATCCTCCTAATTCTGTTAAAACAACAGATCAGGGCAGCCAGGTCTGACGGCAAGATTTACAAAGCTTATCTCACAACTTTTCTATCACACATGAATACAACTCTCTTTCTGTAAAGGCTTTAACTTCTGCAAACGTTCTATAGATGAATTCATTTGGCAGAACAAGCCAATAATGTGACACAGGTGTTGTTATAACCATGTACACAATGGTCAATGCATCCATTCAGAGTTGTCTTTAGGTCAACTTGATAAAAGGAAGTCAAACTGAACCCTTTCCATCACCAAAACATCTGCATTTTTGGCTCTGCTGTGTTAAACAGCCAGTTGCTATGCTATGTTTGTGAAACAATGGAGTCAACTGAAACATTAACTTTATTGTAGATCTTTTGCTTTGCTTTGCTTTGTTCCTTTGTATTTAGCTCTTGTGTTCTTCCAAAATTTGGGTGACCTACAGCTCAATATTACATCTGAACTGATCTGATGTAAACACTGAGTGCAGGAGCTGCTGCTCACACTGAGCATTCTGTATACAAAGGTTAAGCATTTCCACATGCACTTACATGGCAGTGGTTCCATTCCACACATCAGTCTAGCATTCCATGCAGGCATACTCAATCTCACATTTCATTCCAATATTGGCTCACCAGGAATTTGCCCCATTTGTATGTCCTTGTGTTTTTATTTTTTTTTTTTTTTTTAAACATTGAGTTGTATATGTATGGACACCAGCAGATCTGTGGTTTTTGGTTACCATCTTCTTTATTGTCTCTTTTAACAAAAACAACTGGACTGGAACGTGATGTGCTTCAGGGAGCATGTGCAGTCAGTGCACAGGGGGATGTGCTCACAACTGTCTGTGAAGGGCTACCGCAGAAATGGGCAGATGACAAAATTTGCATCGCCCGTAACACTGCTGAGACATGGAAAGTGTGACTTGGCCCAATATGCCCAGATTAACCTGCATGTGTCCATTTAAGCTGCTGGCATCCTGGTACATCTCCCATGGTGGAAACATTTTCATTGTCTGCGATAAGCTGAAGGATCCTGGATCCTCTCCATCTTGTTCCCATCACGCTTCTCCTTGAGTGCAAAACAGCTGTTTTGTTGAACTTCCAGTGGTCAAACCTTAAATTTTGCCACATTTGACCTGAAACCCAGTCCTGCTTAGACCCCCTCCTCTGCTTTGAAGGTGGAGTTATATCTCCTCAGGGGCTGCTACGTCTCTAAAGCCCAATTACTCTGCAACCGGTTGATTTATGGGTTTATTTTTAATGTCACATTAAAATGCAATTAGCATCTGTATCCAGAACAAACTGTGTGCATCCAATGAAGGACTTTCAGAGGAAAAAAATTACACAGACTCCTTTTCACTACATCTCCAACAGTCTCTTTGGCCTCGCAGTGTTTTAGCTCTGCCTTTAATTGGAGTCTATTAAACCCACATACACATAGTGACCGAGGAGTCCTTCAAAATGAGAGCTGCCTTAATCTGTAAACTAGTCTCATTTAGTCGGCCAACGTTTCGTTTCACTTTTTTTTTGATTTCCTCTGGCTTTGCATTCCCCAGTAACTGACCCACACCCAAAAATGTAAATAGAAAATTGGCCTCACAAAAAAACACACACGCATGCACGCACACACACACACACACACACACACACACACTGTGTTCTTCGGTTCCTTTCGACTGCTCCCTTCAGGGGTCGCCACAGATAATCAACCTCCCCCATCTAATCCTGTTCTCTGTATCCTCCTCTCACACCAACTAACTTCATGTCCTCTTTCACTACATCCATAAATCTTCTCTTTGGTCTTCCTCTAGACATCCTGGCAGTTCCAACCCCAGCATCCGACTGCCAATATATTCACTATTCTTCCTCTGTACGTGACCAAACCATCTCATTCTGGCCTCACTGACCTTATCGCCAAAACATCTAACAGGTGATGTTCCTCTGATTAACTCACTCCTGATCCTATCCATCTTCGTCAGTCCCAAAGAGAACCTCAACATCATCATCTCTGCTACCTCCAGCTCTGCTTCCTGTCTTTTCCTCAGAGCCACTGTCTCTTGACCATACAGCATCACTGGTCTCACCACTGTCTTGTATACCTTTCTTTTCATTTGGCTGATACTCTTTTATCACACATTACCTAACACTAATCTCCACCCGTTCCAACCAGCTTTCTTCGCCTCTTTTCCACACTCTCCACTGCTGGAGCTAAATACTTAACCTTCTTTATCTCCACTCCCTGTAGCCCCATGATCCACTTGAATTGCTCTCATTCACACACATGTATTCTGTCTTGCTGCGACTAACCTTCATTCTTCTCCTTTCTAGAGCATATCTCTACCTCTCGAGCTTTTCCTCCACCTGGTCTCTGCACTCATTACAGATGACAATGTCATCTGCAAACATCATAGGAGACTAGAAACTCAACTAAAAGCTCATATAAACCATTCGTATGTTCACGAAACACAGTTAAAACACCGATGGATCAAACCAGCAGGAGCGAGAAGAAAACGTTACAGCGCACACATTGAAAAGCAGCACCGGAGCGTCAGCGTGATTTAGTAAACAAAAAAAAACGGTGTGTCGGCTGGACAGCGAAGAATCCACAGATTCCAGTGGTAGAATTTTTATCACTCTACAACCAAGATTCACAGATCCAGCCCCAAAATAAGAGCACTGACTTTCAAGAAATACAACCAGAAATGTTGTCTTACCTTTGCTGTTTATCAAAACAAGTTATTTCCACTAGAACAAAACTGCTACTAATGAAGAACTACACTTCCCAGCATGCTTTGGGAATAAATCCCGGTCTGGTTGATCATTACAGAGCAACATTAAATAGTTCTCATTAGAGAAGGGTGAATGTCCGCACAAATGCGTATGACGCATTTATGTCGTAAATGCGTATGACGCATTTTAACTCGATAATGAAATGATTCACATGCATTTGGAGACCGGAGCCCGATTTTATGAGTTTAGATGTTTAAAACGAGCTGTCAATCACGCACTTTGACCAAGGTAAGCCAGAGCTATGCGTAACTGAAGACACTGCAGAGACACAGAGTTGTTATTACACATCGCAAAGGGAGTACCGATTTACAGCGAGTTTTCTTTTTTTTTTTCTTCTTTTTAGACCAATAGTGACATAAATAAAATTAAATGGGTTTTAATTATTTGGTAACTAAGAAATCTCAAATTCTCAAACTGTGCCAAACAAGAGAACGCCTAGACATCTCTTCAGCAGAATCAGACTTTGCATCAGCTCATGTCCACATGTTGTTACATGACCTCCATGCATTTTTAAGCTCCTACTGCATATTTTAAAGGTGATATTTACTTTAAAATGCAATATTTTACACTACTTTGCAGTCACTTATCTCCTTCAGATTACAGCTTCTATACAAGATGTAGTCTACCTGTGTGCTCCTACCTCTGCTCTTATAAGTTACCGTATGCTCCTGCCTCTTCTGGAAAAACAAGTATTCGCTACAGCCATTTCCATCCATTTTGCAAGTCTACCGCCACCTGCCCCTCTGTGTTCCTGTACTGGATACCAAACCTGCCCATCACTTCTTCATCATCTCAATTTCCTGCACCAACATGTCCATTGAAGTCTGCACCAATTACCACTCTCTCAACTCTGGGGATATTCTGCATCACTTCATCTGCCTCACTCCAGAATGTTTCCTTCTCCTCTAACTCACATCCCACCTGTGGGGCACAGCAACTAACATTTAGCATCACACCTTCAATTTCTAGCTTCAAACTCATCAGTCTGCCACTCTTTTCACCTCCAGGACATTCCTAACAAACTCCTCCTTTAGGACAACCCCGACTACATTTCTCTTCCTATCAATACCATGGTAATACAATTTAAAACCTGCACCTTCTCGCCTTGCTACCTTTCAACCTGGTCTTCTGGACACAGTATATATGTCAACCAACTCTTGAAATTTTCCTGCCATCGCCCCAATATTCATAGTCTCTAATCTTACAATGACAATGACAATGGCGGGCGTTGTTAACCCAGGCCTCGACCGATCCGGTATGTAGGTTTGATTTGCATATTTGTTTTTGGTACAAGTTTTACGCCAGATGCCTTTCTTGACGCAACCTTATGCATTTAGCCGGGCTTAATGTATTTATTGAGGGACACCAGATTTTCCCAAAGCTGAGAACAAGACGTATATTTGCGATACAATATATGTACTTTGAGCAAGGGTCTTGCTTTATTGAGGCCACCATCTTCTACCAGCCAGAATATGCGTTTTGCTAAAGCTTTTTAAAAAAGAAAAACAAATGTTGTCAAATGTTCTTATTTATTTAAAAAAACAAAACAAACCATGGGTGCAGCAATGACCACGGACCTCAGGGATTGTGTCTGGATTTAATATGTCTTAAAACATTTTCAGTCAATACTGTGACTGACCCACAAAGCACAACAGACAACAGCAAGCTTTAGAAAGTCAGCTTTATAGTCACAGTGAAAGGCTGAAATAGCAACGACATCAGCAGCATGAATTCCTACATGCTGGGCTGCATGCTGATTGAGCTGACAGTATTGTATTCCCATAAAAAAAATTTATTTGGCTTTACACAGGCCAGCCAACAGACTATCATCCTCTCTGTTTAAAGATCAGTTTTAAGGGCCTGCTGGTGCTGCTTTATGGTCAGGTTAGTTAACCAAAGATAACGCAGGTCTTTAAACGTTTTCCAGTTGTCAACTCAGTTCCATTTTAACTTGCATTGAGCTCTTTCATGTTAGGGACCGTATAGACCAGCACTTAGTTTGGCTCAGTGATGAGGGAGCCAGGTAGTTGCAGTTTACCATTTACTCACATTTCAGGCTTACTGGATCACCAAATTTAACATGGCTTCAATTTGTCCAACATCAGTTTGAGAGCAGATGATTGCTCCCCTCATTAAATAATGATGAAGCTTTTTTCCCCAACTCAAAATCATGTGAAAACTGATTGAAGTCATACAGTGATTACTTGTCTTAACTGTAATTTGCAGGTAATGGTATAAAATACTATGATTGGACCTCCCTTTATTCAACCTCTGAACACTGTTATTTTCTATGCAAGTTTCCTTTATGTAACCAAATTTGCTGCCTGAATTACACCTCTCCTTGGATGTGGGGAGTGCGTTGAGAAATGATCCAGGCTGTGTTAGATACGGAGGGCCCGCTTGGAGACGGAGAAGCGGACGTCGCAGCGGGGCTGGCCTTACCTGTTCATAAACTGCACGTCTACCTGTAGCGCAATGAAAGTGCGTTAATGCGTTTAAAAAAGTAACGCGTTAATTCCACAAATTAATCATCCTGCGTTAACGTGTTAATTTTGACAGCCCTAATAATAATATGCAGTCTGCTGCTGGAAATCTTTGCAGATGAAGAGGGCGTGACGTAAGGGAGGGGTGACTGTGATCAGATAGCAATCAGATCTTGGTGTGTACACTGGAAACGCATGTTAATACCACATGTAAATGCATTTGGTGAAGTACTGATCGCTACCACTGAAAATGCATTCTAACGCCAGGTGTAGGGTGCCAATGTGTATCGTAATGTGGACTCATCATTGCAATTTTATCCTATCAGGAGACATCATGACGTCCTAGTATACATATAATAAAGATAATAAAGATTAATACAAAGTAACAAAAGACAGCAAGTCCAGTAAACTGAGGTTTTTTGTGAAACTCCCACTTTCCGCTCCACCCTCCCATGAATGAAGGTGGTCAACTCGAGCCACACTGCTTTAATCATGTGACCCGCCTCCCCTTCCACAGTCCTCTATTGTCTCCTAATTTGTCGGCCCATTTAAACTGCAAAATCCTCCATCTCCCCCTATGCTGTCACTGCCTTTCTGCTGCCCTGCGTCAGTGTTTCTTATTCAGCCCGTCCTTCTCCCCAGCATCCACCTGCAGGCTCCAGCAGGGGGTTAGGATATTTGCTCATCACTCTCCATTATCTCCATGTAATCATATATGGGAGAGTGATGAGGTCAAACTCAAACTATATTCTGCTGCGCTAAACATTTCCAAAGTGATTTGTCTGACTAAAATTCATGCACTATGTAGGAGATACAAAAAAAACGCACAGTTTGCAGTTTGTAGTCTGTTTTAACCATGTACAGTCTTTTTGAACATAATCAGGCCATGTTTAGGCTTCAGTTATACTTTTTTCCCCAAAAATCATGTTTATAGAATATTATGTGACAATGTTTTGCTTTAAAGAAATTCAAAGTGATGTTTCTATTTGACCAAGTGGATCTAAGACCAAGCTGCACTCACCGAACTCTCTGCTGGACCCCACATTAATTAATTTAGATAGTCTAACGCGCTTCACAGCTTTATATTTTGTCCTAAAAGAATATAGACATTCTAATGTGGGTGAACTCAATGTAAGATCAATGTGAACCCTCATGTTATATGAATGGAACCACAGCCATGTAAGATCATGCAGAAATGCTTACTAGCACCAGGCCTCATAGGTGCAATCCGTAGCCGGAAAACATCTAAAAAAGGATGCTAAATCTGCCCCTTTTTGCGTCTTTGCCAGACAGAATTGGTGTCTTGTTGGAGCTTTAACAGTCATCCCCGTGTCTACACTGAAGGCTCAGTATGAGCAGCAGCTCCTCTGAGCCATGTGTCTACACACAATGCATTCAGATGCAGTACTGCAATGTACATCACCCACGTTTTGAAAGCAATCAAGAGCACGGGGACTAGTGATGGGAACGGCAGTTCATTTGACTGTACTGAATCACTAGAATCAGTTCATTAAAATAATTTGTTCTAAAGATTCGTTCACCGAATTGTTCAGTGCTTAGAAGGAGCCCTGTCACGTCACTCATGTCCTCCCTGAGTGCAGATTTTTTTTTTTTTATTATCATTATTATTATTATTATTAATAATAATAATCAACAAATTCCCCTGAGTGCAGTAGGTTCACGCCGCGGGTCATGAGTGAGTGACAGCGCGAACAAGATTTACTTCCTCTGCCACAGTTCAGTGTGTCATCACGTCCGTGAGATTCACGTCCTCAGTCTCACAGTTCAGTGATTCAGTACGTTCACGGGTGAGTGACTGTGTACACTCTCGTGCCCTGACAGACTACCCCTCCTTCCCTGCCCGCACGGTGGCGGCGTCATTTGCCGAAGATTCACGACGTCATTCGCCGAAGATTCCCGAGTGTGTCACAGAACGCAGTAGTTCCACTCCCGGCCACATCGCTCGCTGCTGAGCTCAACTGAACTAAGAAAGGAACGAATCAGTTCATGAAGTGATCCCTGTCAGTTTGTTCACTCAAAAGATCAGTTCTTTCGAATTAATCGTTCGTGACCAACACAACACTAACGGGACACAGGAACCTCGATTATTAGCAATGAAATGTGCCTTCAGTCACATTTGTGGATACATAGCACGGGTAAACCTGAAGCCATTATACAGCCCGTGTAGACAGTAAAATGGTGGCACATCTCCTCCATCAGACAACAATGTGATGGAGAATATGACTTAGAAGTAAGTTTATGGTTCCTGTGTGATCACTGGGGGTGGGGAAGAGTGTCATAGTTAGTATATAGTTAGCGATACTGTTTATCACATATCATGCTAGCCCTGCCCAGTTTATCATCCCAAAATAATTTGTTAAGCCCTGATAGCCCAATTACACTGCCAGTGGCCAGTGCAATGGAATAAATCTTCTTTGTGTATGTGTGATGATGTCTCTCTGTAAACACTTGCTAACACAATCTGTGGGGTTCACAAAATCACATCACCTCATGCTGCAACTGAATATTATGGTTCAGCAATTATTTTCATTTGCCTATGTAATCTTAAAATGGCCCTAATCCCTTCTTTATAATTTAATTAATTATGGGTGGAGAATATTGTTGTATGTGTACGTGTGCAGCCTGTTGTCATGAAAGAAAATGAATGCACAGTGTTTTCGTATACTTTCGCACTTAATTTTTGATGAGGAGCTGTGGCCATGTGACGGTGAGTTATAAGCCCTAACCCTGTCCCTTTTCCTAACCCTACACATAACCCGACCGTAGCCGGTCACCGAGGGATTTTTTGTGTGACACTGTGTTTGTTAATGTACAAATTTCTAAGCTTAACTAAAACAAAAAAGGAACGGGTGTGTAACAGCAAGACCTTTCTTAGCTCAAGTTCTTCTCATGTCTGCGTCAGTTTACGCTGAACTTTCTCCCAAAATTCAAAGACATACAGATTGGCCATAGGCTCACTGGAAACTGTGTATGTTAGCCCTGTGATATACTGTACCCTGTCAACTGTGACTCCAGCTCCACTGGTGACCTTCAAAGGATAATTGATGAATGGATGGGTGGATGGTTGGACGGATGGGTGGATAGATGGCATGAGTACAGAGAATGGGGATAACAGGAAGGAACCATAGGTCCTGGAATGTTCTTATTAAGTCAACGTGTAGCTTGTCACATAGAAGAAATGGAAAGAAATGAATGGGGCTATTCCATTATATAGTTCTAGCCCTACTCGGCTCTACTCAACTTGACTCAATCAGGGATAGTTCCTGGTACCTGGTGCTTTTTTGGTACCTGCTCTGGCCAGGTTCCAAGCGAGGTGAGTCGATACTAAAATGTGACGCCTGACACAAGAATCAAACTCGCCATTTTTAGAAACCAGCTAGATCATTACAGCGAGCATACATGGCTGCTGTCTGCAAAAATACACCATGGTCTGTAATCGAGGTGCAGACGTTCCTGGTTTTGGTGGCTGAGGATCCAGAAAGAATTATTATTATTATTATAATTATTGAAAAAGTTGGCTTTACAGGTTATGATCATAGACACTAAAATTAAGATAAAAATAAAAAATAGGGAGCGGACGCCTGCGTGTGCTACTCCTGAAAACACTCTTTTGGCCACTACCATGGTTGCTGCGATAACCTGTGTACAAATCAAAGGAAGGTGCGGGCGGGCAGAGAGACATCTGGGCAGAAGTCTGCCACATGGCTTGTGATTTTATAAATAAACCTGCAAAATTCACCCTAAAACATTTTTTGAAAGTTTGGCAAAGCCCTCAAAGTGTGCTCAAAATGTAAGTGAAAGGGGAAAGTATAAATAGAGAGACCACTGCTTGGATAACTGCTTGGATGGATAACACAGAACATGTTATCCATCCATGTTGGCCGTTTATCCTCATCAGGACAACAGTGTGGAAAATTTAAAAAGAAGATTGACTAGAGCGTCTTTGTATCTGGTACATTTCCCCCTCATTTATGATCTTTTCTCAGCCTGCACACCCTCTGAGGAAGCATATCCATATCTGAAGTGCTTCCTCTCTTCATCAATAATCATCCCAGCTGAGGTCTGAAGATGGAAACCTCCTGTTGAGATCACTTGGTTGTGTTTGTCTCCTTTCCTTTCTAATAGCACAGCACTGAACATGATCTCACAGCTCAGTGTAGTAAAAGAAGCATTTTGTCCTGTTTTGCTCTTTTGAAATTGTCAAAATGAATCCATCAGTTATTTTGTTTCCAAAATAAAACTTCACTTTTATATGATGAAGGTTTTCACACAGCTACAAATATAACTTACAAAACAATGATTAAAACTGCACTGCATGCCTGTATATTAAAGGATAATTATAGGGGAATATTATATAACCAGTCAGAGCAGTATTTGCATTTTCAATAGGCTGTTTTATGTATAAAGATCACAGTTTCATTCCAGCTTCATAAATAGAGATAAACACATGTGGCCTTATCAACACAAGTGAGCATTTATTTCATAAAAATTAACACCACATGAACACCTCCGCCTCCCTGAAAGTCCCACCCTCCTGGGCGGAACGGGAGCAGCAGCTATGCACAGCGCATGCGCAAATTATTAGCAGCCTGGACACAGTTGTGAGGTTATCGCTGCTCTGACTGTAGGCTTGGACTACGGAGGTTACTGTGCTTTTGGAGGGGATCCCGGCAACACACGCTGCTTGTTGAGCACAGTAACTGCAGAGTGATGAGTTCTTTCACGTGAGAGTCTCCAAACACAACAAAAAGTCGGCAGATTTAGCAACAAATTCGCCATGTTGGCAACACTGCTCTGCCAGAGATGTGTGACAGATGACAGAGGCGAGGCGCGCGTCAGAAGACAGACAGGTAGCTCGGTCAATTATTTTATTCGGTCTGAATATTTTAATTGGTCATACTTTTATTATAATAATATGATAATTAAAATAATGATGAGTTTCAAAACCTGGTGGGTTTATCTTAAGTTTTCGAGTGCCATACGCTTATTAGGAGCAATTTAAGATTACAAAAGAAAAGTGTAAATGCAAGAAAGGTAAGTATTGCTTTAAGCATGACCCCACAGGCCTCTCCACGCTAAGAGATTAGGGTGATAATTTAAGCCTGGGGGCCATCTTCCTGATGTATTCCTGGATGTTAGTTGTTTCGTCCTTGATAGTGGCTTTGGCACTCACAGTCCCCGGCCTCCTTTCTTACTCAAGGTGCTGGTGAAACCATTCGTGAATGGTGAGGAGCTTTCTTGTTTCTTGTTGGGTGTTGAAGCATCCATATGTCCCACACTGGATGTGCAGGTGCATCTCAATAAATTTGAATATTGTGGAAAAGTTCACTATACCAACTTTATGGTGTCACATGCCAATCATCTATTCAACTCAAAACACCTGCAAAGTTTTCCTGAGCCCTCAAAATAGACTCTCAGTTTGAGTCACACAATCATCGGGAAGACTGCTGATCTGACAGTTGTCCAGAAGACAAACATTGACTCCCTTCACAAGGAGGGTAATTCACAAAAAAAAATCGCTAAAGAAGCTGGCTGTTCACAGAGTGCTGTATTCAAGCATGTCAACAGAAAGTTGAGTGATAGGAGAAAGTGTGGAAGAAAAAGATGCACAACTAACCGAGACAACCAGCCTTGAGAGGCGTGTCAAGAAAAACTGATTCAAGAATTTGGGTGAACTTCACATGGAATGGACTGAAGCTGGGGTGAAAGCCACCACACACAGACATGTGTCAGGGAATTTGTATAGTTGTCGCATTCCTCTTGTTAAGCCACTCTTGAACCGCAGACAACATCAGAGGTGTTTTACCTGGGATAAGGAGAAAAAGAACTGGGCTGTTGCTCAGTGGTCCAAAGTCCTCTTTTCAAATGAGAGCAAGTTTTGTATTTCATTTGGAAACCAAGGTGGAGAAGCTCATAACCCAAGTTACTTGAAGTCCAGTGTTAAGTTTCCACAGTCTGTGATGGTTTGGGGTGCAATGTCATCTGTTGGTGTTGGTCCACTGTGTTTTTTTGAAAACAAAAGGCCATGACAGTGGCCTTCAGCTCATCTGCATTGAGGTGGTATGGAAACCTGGGCTTCCATACCACCTCAACAGTGCCATAGACTCATCACCTCCATGCCACACCAAATTGAGGCAGTAATTAAAGCAAAAGGTGCCCCAAGCAAGTATTGAGTAGATATAAATGAACAAACTTTCCAGAAGGCAAACATTTTTTTGTTGTTGTTATTGGTCTTATGGTGTATTCTAATTTTTTGAGAAACTGAATTTTGCTTTCCTGTTAAATGTGAACCACAATCATCACATTTAACCCATTGACGCCGGGAAAGCATTGTCCCATTTCTACCATTGAAGCCCGGAGCGCGGCTGCGTAATTCTACCATAGACACCGGGAAAGCAGATAAGTCAATTTTCGGGGGGGTATAAGGGTTCCTCGTGACATTGTCTTGAAATTTCTTCAAGCAAACATGTAGGACTTTGACAGCAAAGAGATTTCTGAAGGCAGTGATTTTGAGGAGTTTCTCAGCTTCAATGATATCATTGCTGATGACTTCGAACACGCTGAAACAATCGACCGGGATTTATGGTTATTCAGATGCCACCACGATGTAGCACTATCACCGTCACATGTTCTTCACAGTCCATCAGGACTAAATCAAGGCACTGACATAAGTTGATATTACTTTATTTTCTTACTGTTTTTTCATTGAAAATAGTTATTCACTTTACTTTCACAATTTTTTACTGAAGGTGTATCTAAATAAATCCAGGGAAAGCCACAGGTGTAAGCTCTCAAATACTTTTTGAATTGTGTTCCTATCTGCTACAGAGGCTGAGAAATCAATCATTTAGTTGGCATTGAAGCTCAGGTTATAGAGGTCCTTTCTGAAATCACCCATAGGTTTGACAGGCATTTTTTCCAGGTGTTTCAGGCCTTAATGGGTTGAAAGAACCAAAGACTTAAACTACTTCAGTCTGTGTGTATTGAATTGAAAGCAACCATGATTACAGATGAATGCTGCATCCTCCAGCTAACACCGCTGTGTTGACAGTGAGTGGACTGACCTGCTACTAGACAGCAGCATCAGCAGAAATGACATGAGTGCAATTGATCTCAGCTCCACCACTGGAGTGACCTTGTATATAAAGTCTGACAAAGGGTCAACAGCTTCTTCCAGAGAGGGGGCGTTTTTCTTCTCAGATCGAGATGTTGATAAAAAAGATGAAAAAAAAACAAATGACATGTTAGATAGGAGACAACTCTGCTATCACAGCAGGTCACTGTCCTGTTTTTACATCCTGAATCCCTGACTCCCATTTGCAACAATTAAGCAATTTGCACAGGTGGATCATAAGGGGGCTGTAGACTAACATAATTACTGATGTAAATGTAGAAAATAAAATCCAGAGTCATGAGTATCTCATCATCAGATGGAGATCAAGATGATGGTTTCACCAGGCTTACTTTGTCTCACAGCTTCACTTGTGCCCTTTAATAGAGAAACAAAATGAATGTATGGATAACATTTTACTTATATTTAACAACAATTAACATTTAATAAGTAAAAGAAATAATATTTAGAAAATAACTACATAATATACATAATGAACAATCAAGTTATTTTCATGAGCCTTTTGGCATTTGCTGAGTTGTTTTCTGTTTTGTTCATTTGTAATATCATTATCTGCATGTTTTCAGAGGAAATCATCGTCAACAAGGGATGATGTGTTGTTGCCATGGCTGCAATCCCTCATGTTTCAGATTTTAATAGAATTAATTTGCCTGGACTTTGGTGCAGAAGAGCGAGCAGCTTACAAAGCAACACCAACTTTGTTTTAAAGTTGCAAAAGCCTGTGTCCTAGCAGAAAATTCTGGCAAACATAGTCTAAAAATAGCAAACAATTCAGCTCTGGATGTCACATGTAGGGCCCTATGATTTCCGTGTTAACGGAATCGCGGACGGAATCGCGGAATTGGCCAATAAAAACGGAATCTAATGTTAAACGCGGAATATCGCGGAAATTGACATAATTTGACTGAAATGCTGTCATCGTGAGGAGAAGGAACGTTTGTCTGGAGAAATGTTCCGGGGAACGCTCATTCGTGGCACCACCCGTGCATCTCCTCACAAACACTCACCCGGTCAGAGTTTCCCCCAGTGCGTGTTGCTTGTTTATTTACTTTATATACACTTTTTTTTCTAAACCGCGGAACAAGCGCGATGCGCCCGCATGTAACCGGCGAGCGTCCCCTTATCCAGGTGCCGATTGAAACTCAAGTCACACCATCAAATACGCGATTATTACGGTTATATTTTTATTGTCAATAAAGATGTTATATTTAGGAATGCGCCGATAATTCGTCGGCCGAAACACGGCGAGTAAACTGTGGAACATCGCCTGTTAAATGCTGGAAAGTCTCTGCACAAAAGTGAAACTTACGAACTCCCCGCGACTTTCACTTCACAGCAGAGAACATTCTCTCTCTTTGAACAGTTAACTAAAGACATCGGCTCATCTGATGCATCTGTTATTCCCTTAATTACAGAGTTGTAGGGGTAATATTGCGTGTAGAGAAATGATCCAGACGGATACGGAGAAGCGCAGGGCGCAGGAGAGAGAGAACAGTACAGCGCAGGGGCGGTGCGCAGAAATCCGTCTGCACCAGATGAGGGGGCACTACCACTTTTTTATTTATGTTAATTATTTTACTTTTTAATGTGACCAGCATTGCATGGCTTGTTTTAAGATTCACTGGCATTTACTTAATTAGGATTTAACTTAAGTCAAAACAATTGAACAATTGAGAAGTCAGTGGATTCAAGAAGAAAGTTGCATTTCAGTGGACATTTTTTTCACTGACACAAAAAGCACACATTATATGGTGGTAAAGTAAGTATAAAAGGTAAAAAAAACAGAATAAAAAAAATAAAACGGAAAAAACGGAATTCTAAAAAATTAAAATGGAAAAAACGGAATTTGGAAAAAAATAAAACGGAATTTGGAAAAAAATAAAACGGAATTTGGAAAAAAATAAAACGGATTTCATAGGGCCCTACACATGCAGCAAAAATGGTCGGGACCGGTGCCGGATTCAACCTGTCAGAGATCACTGCATACTTTATATCTATGGAGATCAACTGATATATCACAAAAGACAGAGACAGACTGAATATATGATGCTTATAATGCTTTTTACAAGAGGACATTATTCCAGACCTGCAGTATCAAAGTCACTTAGAGTCTCTGAAAGTTTAAAAGAGCCTGGAGGGAAACAAATAGGCATGATCTGGCTTTGTGACAAACTTAAAATGAAACTCTGGCGTCTACTGGCTAAAGAGAACCTTGTTGTCAATGGATTAAGTGGATTAAGTGTTGCCTTGGCATAATGTTAGCATTAGCAATGGGCAGTAATGTAAACAAGTGCTGTGTTAACGTTGCTGTTCAGGCTAGCTCTGAAATCCATGTGCATAATTTACCAAGAACCAAGCCCGAAATCTGCAGCTTGTTGTTTTCTTCTCCTCGCAGTGATCTCATTTATGATGAAAACAGCCGGTGAAGAAATTAGTTTTCTGACATTATTGCCTGATTTATGTATTGTCTAGTATGTCTACTGAGGTTGAACACCTGAGGGCATTACCTTCGTTGTGTGACATCAGCTATCGGAGCACTATGGAGCACAGATTTTTGTAAAGTGGCTGCAATCTGTTTTTCCTTGTATCTCTGCTGATGGCCATGATTTAAAGGGATACTTCACTTATTTGCATGTGGCTTTGTGTTGCTAGAATAGGGGTAGTATATCTCAGAAAATGTGCTTCCCTCCCGCAGTTTTTCACTGAGCTGTAAAAAATCCGTTCTCCCTTTTCCAAGAGGACCCTGACACCGTGTCAAATGACGCGTTTTGCGTCATTTGACGCGTTGTGTCACGTGTGTCAGGGTTCATTTAGTTTCAGTGTTGAACTACAACTCTAGTTCTGCACCCTTTAGACTCACCCACAGGGGGACGAGACTTCCCAGAATGGACGAGACTTCATTCCCAGAATGTAAACACAGTGTCCGCCATCTTTGCTAAAAAGTTACCACCGGCTCTCGCTCTCTTTAATTTGGCCTTGTAAACTGAGAAGATAATGACAGAATGTAGTTTTCAAACGAGGGAAAATGCCTGCTTTTTGACGGTGCCCGCGGCCGTAACCGGGTACCTGGAGAAAATTGTGCCGGGCTCTGGCTAGCAGCTCTGGCCGAGTGTAGCCAGATCTGCTACAAAACAAACCTTTTAGCAAAATATAACAACTGGGTGAGCTGTGAACATTATAATGTTGTCAATAAAGGCGTCTTTAACAAACATGAATAAAAACAAAACATTTGAATAACACTGACATTATTCTCCAGCGAAAGCAAGATGACTCTACTTTGCTAACAGTTTACGTGTATATAACGTGTGTGTATAATTGTCTATCAATTGTTACCCATATCACATCGTATACTATGAGCAGAAATAGATATCAGTGTCAGTCTTACCTCTCTGACGTCTTCCTGCTCGAAATGGAGATCGTAAATCCTCTTGAGTTCACAGGTTTGCCTTCGGTGAAGAAGCTTAGCATAGCTTAGCATAGCCAACTTGAAGCTTTCACCGCTCTGAATCTCTGACCGGCAATTAATGGGAACTTACTGCCTGTCCTTCCGTTGTTTTTACTGCACGTCCCGGTACAATTTAGCACCATGGAGAAAAAAACTGTAATTTGCAGATCCGTAATGTATTCGCCAACTAATTCATCAAGGCGTGAGCTGTATAAACTTTACACAACTCATTCTGCGCGTCACTGTGGTAACGGAAGCAGCGCTGCTGCGAGACTTGGAGTCGGACAAACGACAAACTTGTCGTTTGTGAGCGAAAAATAAATTTTTCTGAATTTCTCGGCCAAGAAGGCACTTTCTTCAAATATTATTTCACATTTCTACTCCATAGATGACCCATTTTTAATAGACATTCAACTTCCCAGTGGTGAAATATCCCTTTAACCGATATCATGCTTAACTGTCAGGTTGGTTCTCCACACTGGGGCTAACGCAATGCAGTCCGTGCTGATTATGGGTTAGCACCTCATACAACCATGTTGAAAAGAAAACATGAACAAACGTTGTTATTAAGGCACAGTATTAACTGTGCTTGTTTAATATGCCAAATAAATTAATATATAGATAAGCAACATTTTTTATTTCCCCTGTCTCTGTGCAGAGGTTCATATCTTTTAAAAGTTGTAATAGCAAAACATTCACCACATTCATAGATAAAAAAAAAATAATGATGATAAATAAAGCCAGGCTTTTATTATCTCAAGAGACAAAGTAAAACTTAAACAATTCTAATTCTGTGTGACTGATAACCACCCACTTATGCGGATGCTTTCATAAGAACTTATTATCAGGTAAAGTCAGAGCTCCAGGATATTATATGAAAAAGCCATTGTTTACCTCCCATCTCCAACCACATAGGAACTAATATTTGGAGAATCTTTGTTTGCAGACGTCTATCAGTCATACAAATTACCCCTCACCTTGCAATATTTATGATAATGCAGGCAGTGACACAGCGTTATATGGATCCATCCCTCACTTCCTCTGATGCTCTGACACTGTATCCTCTCGCTGCTGCACACACTCAGTCCATCATCTTCTGTCCTTTGTGTGTGATGAATGGCACAGTTATTGTGGTATTATTTCACTTGTTTGTACCCTCCGTGCTACCCCAGTTCCACTGCAATTCAAATTCAAATTCTGTTTGGTAAAGAGATGCAAACAGCCACTGTTTTTTCTTAACAATGCTCATATAGTATATATCTGTGGAAACATTTCTCAAACTGTTTTTTTCTGCTTCGCAAATAAAGTATTGTTCAGAGTAGCATAGATATGGAGATGATGCTGTTACCTTGGCATTTTTCTTTGGTTTGTTTGGCTGCAGGAACACTTGTTGAGCAGCTGGTGTTGTGACTGACCACCCACATATAATCTAATATTAGAGAGACTTCGACTTGATCAATCCAGTCTCATTAGCGCAGTATTTTTCAAACAGATTGTGTAACAAAAAGTGGTTTATATCATAAAAAAATTAAATACAGTACCTCCCACGTCGACCCACACACATAGCAAAAGAAAAAGATATAGGATTAAGTGAAACGATGTCACAATAACATAGATGACAGAAAGACAAACTTATATAAGACAGTGATATTGTTAAGTTAAACCATACATTATTAGGTTTGGTATTTGAAATAATAATAATAAAAAATTAATTACCATTTGTTTTTCTTTTTTAATTATGGTTTAATTAAATGGCCACTAGAAGACCTGAGTGTTTTAGATGGTTTATAAAGGCTTATCTGTTATTTTAAAGCAAAGACAGTGGGAGATCAACACAACACTGTAAATCACATCTCCACAGCACCATATAATATGTCAGCCAAACAATGTGACAGTATGATAAATGCTTTATTTTGAAGAAAATAGTACTTTAATAGGGTGAACACAGTGATACAACACAGAGTTGTCAAACATTATGATGCTACATTATAGGTGAATTTCAACTTGCTGAGGTATTTTTTTCTGGTCCAGTGAACCTGTCTAAACAGTTCTCCCAAAACAGACAGCATAAAAATACTATTATTGTTACATAAAACTTATTTTTATCCTATTTACCATTGTTGTTTATTCAAGGTCAACTGACGTAACATTAAACTGTGATAATGGCATGAAATCAAATTCACACATTCATCCACTGAGGTACAAGTGTAATTGACATAATATAACATGAACAACAATGGGCCTGAAATTGAACCTTGTGGCATATCATTCTTTGGATTACTAAACATTTGAATCCACATATATGTGTGTTGTAGTCTCATCAGAATGTTTGTCCATGAAACCATTTACAGGATGCTTCATCAACCTCAAGCAAGGCCAGTTTTTAATTAACAATATCAAAAAACTTTGACGAATTAACAGAAAAAAAACTGTGTCCCATACTATGAAGTGTAAAGTATACTGCAAACATTAACATGTAACATAATTCATTTGTTACCTCAAACACACAATATTACCTCTCACATACACAGTCTCTCTTTTACTTTGCAAATACACAATTATATATCTCACATGCATTTTTTTTACCTCTAACATACTCTCTTTTACTTTGCACAAACACAATTTTACCTCGCACATACAATTTTTTTGTACCTCTCACATACTCTCTTTTACTTTGTACATACACCATTTTACCTCTTACATGCACTCGTATACTTTGCACATACACAATTTTAACTCTCACATACAATTTTTTGTACCTCAAACATACTCTCTTTTACTTTTCACGTACACCATTTAACCTTTTACATTCTCCCCTTTCCTTTGCACATACACAATTTTACCTCTGACATACATTTTTTTTTACCTATGACATACTCTCTTTCACTTTGCATATTCACAATTTTACCTCTCACATACAATTTTTTAATGTCTCACATACTCTCTTTTACTTTGCACATACACAATTTTACCTCTCACATACTCTCTTTTACTTTGCACATACACAATTTTATCTCTCACATACAATTTTTAGTGCCTCTCACAAACTCTCTTTTACCTTGCATATACACAATTTTACCTCTCACATACAATTTTTTTTTTACCTCTCACAAACTCTCTTTTGCTTTGCACATACACAATTTTACCTCTTACATACTCTCTTTTACTTTGCACATACATCATTTTACCTTGCACATACTCTCTTTTACTTTGCACATACACAATTTTACCTCTCACATAATTTTTTTTTTTTTTTTCTCTGACATACTCTCTTTTACTTTGCACATACTACCTCTTACATGCTCTCTTTTACTTTGCACATACACAATTTTACCTCTGGAATAATTTGCTGCGTGAAAGTAATCAAACTATTATAGGAAAGCTACAGGAAAGCAGTGGACTTGTACAATCTTTTTTCAAGTTTATGTTGAAAGTTAGCTTGCTCAACATTTTTTAAATATATATAGATATACTGCAGACATTTTGTTTTACTTTTGTCTTTTGTCAAACATAGTCTAGGGTGGAATAGTGGCTAGTACAGTTGCCTTATAAAAAAAATAACTGGGTCCAAGTACCTTTCTGTATGGAGTTTGCGTGTTCTCCCAGTGTTTGTGTGTGTCCAAAAACATGAACTGAACACTCCAGATTGGCCATAGGTGTGTATGTTGACCTGTCCATGGTGTTCCCCACCTTTCACCCTGTGTCAGCTGGGATTGGCTCCAGTCCCCCCTGACCCTCATGTGGAGGATAAAGTGGTAGACAAATATAGTCCACTGGACAGTGATGACCACAATCGGCTGAGAACACCAGTAGAAGAATATAATTTACTTCAGGCTTATTGGGCATTTGGTTCCCTGGTGCACACTGGTAACAGTTGTCCACTGGAACAACTAAACAGACACTTCCAACCACTGGACTGCAATCATTGCAGATTATGAACTCCCCGCGACAGAGCTCTTTTCTCTCTCTCTTTGAGCAGTTAACTAAAAAGATCAGCTCATCTGATGCATCTGTTATTCCCTTAATTACAGCGCTAAAGCGTCTTCTAGAGTGAGACCGGAGTGAAAACAATGAAAAGTGCGCTCTTGAGAATCTGTCAACACATTTTACTAAGATCTACTCGGATCCCCTGTATTTCATCGCGACTGTACTCAATCCTTGTCATAAAGATCATTATGAATGTGTCATATATGGATGTGTGGATAAAACTGCGCATAATAGAGAAATTATCCAGTCTGCGTTGGACACAAGAGCCAGCTTGGAGCGGGGCACAATGCAGGAGAGAGGAGCACAGTCAGCAGGGGCGGTGCGGAGGAAAAAAACTGGCACGCACCAAATGAGGGGCACCCTCTAGAATTGCAATGCCTTGACTTTAGTGATGTCAGTACACACAGTCCCCGTCATAACAACAACATTAGATTAAAATACAATGTTACAGAATTGGCCTAATAATTCATATAATATAATAATTCATTAGTCACCATAATGGTCTTTCAAAAAGCCTCAGAATGCCCCATATTAACATAAAATTTTCAAAAGCACCACATGCTGCACATTTTTTTTGGAGGGGGGGGGGGGGGGGATTGCGGCCCAGCCTCACCCAGACTCTAACTCATGCGACCCCCATACAAATTGAGTTTGAGACCCCTGCCCTAGAGGGACATCATCAATTTAGCCCTGCCTCTGAAATGTCTTGGGTTTGAGTTTTGTTATGTCATGTTAAATCTACTGTCAGTAATACTTTAATACTTAAAGGTCCAGTGTGTAAAAATGTGTTTGCTTTGGCTGCTCTTATTCCATTTGTGAAGAATGGCAGGAAACGGGGAAGCAAATTGGGGAGAGACATGCAGTAAATGGTCCATCGAGCAACGTGTTCAACCATCTGCTCAAGGCACGTGCCCATGTGGAATATGTGCCCTAACCACTCGGCTGTGTAACACCCAAATAATTCTCTATTCAGACAGCTGTCACTGATCGAGAGCGTTTTCTAACAGCAGCAATGGACAGGAAGTAAGGCAAAAGACGGCATCGCTGACAGCATTTTTTGAAGGCATCCATATTTGTTGAAAAGCTACTGGCATGTAAGAACACAATCTTGAGTTCAATAGGCGTTAACATTATAGGCCTAAACCAGGGAGTGTGTATAATGATGGACAATACAACAGATTTCCCCAAAGTGAAGCTACAACATTTGGATCACCCCCTGGTGGCTGGCTGCAGTAGAATATATTTCAGATGACAGGCGTGAATCTGGGTTGTCGCTCCATGTGACCTAAAGACTCCAAATCAGTGCAGAAACATAAAACTAGACTGCCTAGTCAAGACACACCTGTTTTATTCCATTTTACTGCTTCTCATACTTTAATAATTTTTTAAATGTAAATTTTGGCATTTAACCCATTAAGGCCTGAAGCGCCTGGAAAAAAGGTCTCTAAAACCTGAGCTTCAATGGCTACTAAATGACTGATTTCTCAGCCTCTGTAGCAGATATAGGCACACAATTCAAAAAGTATTTGAGAGCTTACACCTGTGGCTTTCCTGTGAAATTTAGTTTATTTAGATACAAAAATGTAAAATTAAAGTGAATAACTATTTTCAATTAAAAAACAGTAAGAAAATAAAGTAATATCAACTTGTGTCACTTGATTGTAAACACTCCGTCGATTACGGTGGTATTTATCGTCATTATCGCCGACCTTGTCGTCTTCAAACATGATTATGTCTTAACCATAAATCCCGGTCGATTTGTTCAGCGCGTTCGAAAGTTATTGATGACGTCATCGAAGACGAGACTCCTCAAAATCACTGCCTTCAGAAATCTCTCCGCTGTCAAAGTCCTCCATGTTTGTGAGAAGTAATTTCAAAATAATGTCGCAAGGAACCCTTATACCCCCGAAAATTTACGTATCCGCTATACCGGCGTCTGGTAGAATAAAATGCGCAGCCGCTCTCCCGTCGTCAATGGTAGAAGTGCGGCAATGCTTTCCCGGCGTCAATGGGTTAAATGGTAATTTGTTGATGGTCGGTAAATGAGACCGCGGTAGTCAAGAGCGATGGGTCGGACTTTGATCATCCACCTATCTCTCAGGAGAGACGCAGGAAGGTGCCGCTGGATCTGGAGCGAATGTCTGTTGAATATCCAACCTAAAACTGATTTCACCGCATATGTATGAGAAAGTGCATAGCTTAAACCAGGAGTTTTAGATGTCAGCCTGCATATGCGATGGACATCGGGTCATCTTCAGAAGCTCCTTGTCCGAAAACAGCCCCATATTCAACAGTGACCCTGAACCGAAAGCACTACATCACATTGCGCAAAATAACATGCACCAAGCATACACCTATGGATGTATAACATGGTGGATAGCAGACATCCATGAGAGCAGGGTGGATATGTGTCTGGTGCCTTTCCTTGAGTGAGAGTGATGACCCTGATCGATCGCAGGTACCTACCTTTTCCGTTTTGAGTGAATGTTTTTGTGTTTTTTAATTTGCGTTTTATGCGTTTGTGATTTGTGTTTTGCGTTTGTGTTAATTGTTTTGCGTTGGTGTTTTATGTTTTGTGTTTGTGTGATTTGTGTTTTGTGACTTGCGTTTATGTCTTTTGTTTTGCATTTGTTTTACGTTTGTGATTTGCGTTTGTGCTATTTGTTTTGCATTTGTGATTTGCCTTTGTGTTTTTTGCTCTGCATTTCTGTCATTTGCTTCGCAGTCGTGTTTTGTGATTTGCGTTCATGTTTTTTATTTTGCCTTTGTGTTTTTTGTTTTGCGTTTGTGCGATTTCTGTTCATGTTTTTTATTTTGCTTTTGTGATTTACGTTTGTGTCTTCTGTTTTGTATTTGTGTTGTTTTTATTTTGCGTTTCTGTCATTTGTTTTGCATTTGTGTTTTGTGATTTGCATTTGTGTTTCGTGATTTGCGTTTGTGTTTTTTGTTTTGCGTTGGTGTATTGCACCTCAGCGCCACCATAGAATTACATTTCAAAGTGCTTTATAGTTACGACTGGAGTGAAAAGTCCATTTTATAAAAGTGAAGCCCTTTCAAAAATAATACAGTGGTATGCACAAATTTGGGCACCCCCGTAAATTTTGATGATTTCCTTTATAAATCATTGGTTGTTTGGATAAGAAATTCAAGTTAAATATATCATTAAGGAGACAAACACAGTGATATTTGAGAAGTGAAATAAAGTTTCTGTGATTTACAGAAAGTGTGCAAGAATTAGGCATGTGCATAAGTTTAGGCATCACAAAAAGAAAAAAAAATTGTGCATCCTTTTGCAGAAATAACAGCCTGGATTCTGCTAGAAGGTATTTAGGACCATTCTTCTTACAAAATATCTCCAGTTCCATCAGCTCAAAGTATGAAATACAACAAAATAAAGTTCACTTAAAAAAAACACAAAGTTCATTTTTTTTAAATATTGAAACAACTTTCCCCCATTTCAAACTTGTAAAACCCAAAACAAATGGGATTTGTGAGGCTTTCACATCCATCAAAACTTCACTCAAAAAAAGGAAGAAAAAAACACATCTCAGTTATTTTGGAAAAAAGTCTACATCTTGACAACTGGCCTTGCCAGTGGAAAAAAATCACTGGTTGTGTGACAGTCACACTGGAGCAAAACCTCCTGGAAGAAAGTTATTTCATGCTTTAAAATCGCTCCATATGGCAGTTCCATGTCGTTAAACTGAAATTATAATTTTTTTTCAAGTCTTGCAATAATGTTGACCAAGTCTTTATTAGGATAGAAAAGGAGGTAACAAAACTTCACAAGTCGACTCACTGCAGAAGTTTCATGCAATAGTTCACCTCGCCCATAAATCACAGCTGGGGGATGTGAGGAAAAGTTTGCCGTGTGATGCAATGCATTGTGTGTTTGTGTGTGAGACACACACACAGAGACAGAGTGTCGGAAAGTACCTCTGTTCTGGCTGCGGCAACTTCTTTCTCCCAACAGATGTGCGGTGCAGCTGACAGCTGCCCAACGGACTGCAATAGAATGAACAATTCCAAGGAGAAAATAAAAATCATTTCTTGTTAACAATTACAGTGGAACCGTGATCTGAAGGTTAATTTGGTAATCAGCGAATCGGCTGGAATGATGGATGTTATGTCTCAGAATCAAAGTAGGAGTGAGGACATTTCCTGAATGTGAATTATTTCACTAGCAAACATTTAAAAAAAGGAAGTGAAAGAAAACTAAATAGAATACTATATTTGAGTAGTTTCATTGATTATTGCGTAATGTGTGTATAACTGCATATGTTATCCATTAGGTACTTTCTAAATTTATCAAGTATAATTAACATTCCTGTGGTCACATGGAAATAGAAAAGAAATATTGGACTCTGACTTTTGCCACTTGGACAATATTAAAGTCACAGGATCTATTAGCCCATAACCCTCACCATGACTATATGACGTAGCACAAAAACTAAGGAAATGTGTGTTTGGTCGATTGTAACAATGCGTCTTGGCAATACGTTTCATACTTTTGGAAAGCCTTTTTGTTTCCCTTTTAAATGGTGCCACATTTGCAAGGAAAATGCATTTGTGGGTTGAGCAGCAGAGTCGAGTATGTGTGTTGAGCCCCTGACAAACTTCTTCAAATCTTCTCTGCCAATGCCAAAGTTTATTCTGCTATTGTCTCTTGTTTGGTCTCAATTTATTGGATTGGATGTTTGAAGTTTGAAGAAACAAGACATATTGGCAATTTAACAATTTAGAGAGATTGTAATTAGGGATGGGCATTCGATTACTTTTTCTTAATTAATCGTTGGGAGAATCAACAATCGATTATCGATTAATCATTAATATTTTCACGTTACAAAATCCCTATTTATAGGCTATATTAAAAATGCAATGAAAATACATGTTTTTCTCGATGAGATCTTTATTACAAGATGAACAACTCTTGCCTGAAGCTAGAAGCCGGTGCTCATAAACACAACTGACCCTCATTTTTTTTTTCAAAAGAGACCGTAGTTTGAGAGCGTAGGGGAGGACACACTGTTCAATGACCCAATTAACTCCTCATGGCAGATAAACATATGAACGGTCACCTCTTGCCTTCTTATGCTGAGTGTTTACAACAACCATAACCCGAACACTTCTTCCTTTACAGTTAAACACATCATGCACGTTCTGCTCTCTTAAAGGGATACACTCTTATCTCTCAGCTGCTCTCATAACACTCACACTACGCAACAGAACCTGTACTAGTTTCACTGATAAGAAATGTACCTCATCAACGAAATTCTTAACGATCGATTAATCGAACGTTGATTAATTATTCCTGTCCCTAATCGAAATGAGATTCTGCAACCAGTGCCAAACCTATTTCTCCACAGTCTGTGACTGGGGGGGTCACACACTATAAGATCTTTGACCAGGAGAAGCTCCGACTAGTAGTTTCCAAACCATGCTCGGTCAAGAAAACACGCAAGAAGTGACCCCAGGAATGACGAGTCATTCAGGCTTCAATTTGCTTGGTTTCATGCCCTCAGGTCTGACAGGTTTAACTTTTATTGTAGCATTGCTTTCTCTGTGCTCTGCTTGTTGTTTGTATCCCTGTTCTGTTTCAGCCTTCATTACCCTGTCTTTCGTTACTGCAGCTAGAGTTCACACTCAGCGACTGGAAAGTGCCGATCACAAGCTTCTTTTTTTTCGTGCAGTACTCCATAGCAACCACAAAATTGGATTTAAAACATTGCGTGAACTTGGCCTGGCTTGGCTAGCCACTTGGTTCATGTTCAGATTTTATGGATTTCAAAAGGCCCTTATTACTACTGAGCATATTGGATTCATATGAACCTTAAATTTAAAAAGCTTTTTTTACAGGTGCATTATGTAATAAATCTAAAGCAACTGGCCATAAAATTCTCCCAATATGTCACAGCGACCCAGGAATAATATTCATATACCATACTGACTCCTATTTACTCACCAACAACAACAGTACAGCCAAAACATTCACATTAAAAGAAGAAAAATGGTTTATGGTTTGAAATCATGTTTTGGCATGTGGCGCCACCTACTGCCGTAGACCAATCATTGCAGTCAGTAGAGTCTCAGCTGCCGAGCAACCACAGGTTACCAGTTACGTCTGAGCTACAATGGCAGAGAAACCTAAAAGACCTCTGTATTTTGCATTTGAGTGTAGTAACGGTTTTTTGGCTACATTCTTACATATGGTGCCTTTTACCACTAAAAAAAACTAAAGCAATTTAGATATGAATTAATTTTCTCTAAAATTACAGTACAGGTGAGAGAGTTATTGATTGCAGAAGAAAAGAAAAAAATGAAATCAAAAAAGCTTCTCTTGTTTTTAAAGTGCCTTAATAAATAAATAAATAAATACTTTTTATATGCAAATGTCTGGTATATAGAACATAACTTTGTATTTAATGATTTGTTTTTCCAGCTGATTTTGATCAGTGTGACTGTCACAAGCTGCTGAATCAATGGTTATGGAGGTCATCACTCGGGAACTCGTGTGATACTCGTCATACTCGAGCAGCCCTAATGCCTCGCTTCCCAACATCGTTGCCACCCAAGTGTAATCAATACCAACACAATGCTTCCTGTTTATCTGTGCCTAAGTGTGACGATGAGCCTGTAGCACAATGAACCACTGCCACCAGCCTCTGAAAGCCAGTTTATATTCAATAAACTGCATCAAGGTCGTTGGGGTACATGTAGGCTATACATCATACAGTAGCTTGTGGCTCTGAGCACTTACTCAGAGGAGAGAGCGGTGCATTCAAGGGCAGTCTGATTTCCCACCATGACTTTCCTCAGCTGCTCTATTACTATATCAGCCTGCATCCTCTGAGCAGCATCTCTGCTCTTAGCCTGTGAGATTAACATCTTCCACAACAGTTTTGTCTCTCTGAAGGGCATGGCAAAATGGACACTTCAGCACCAATATGTGATCCGAGATTGAAGAGTCCACTTTTTCTGTTTTTTTTTTTTACCCTGCCTTCTGCAGGGTCCTGGCATGTGGTGAACACCATGCCAGGATCGATACAAGCGCCATTATGGACCCCTATTGGGTCTGGCTTCTGAGCATCGACCCATCTGCCCCTGGTCAGTGAAGAGACGCTACATGACTTTCCTGGTCTTGCTGCTGCTACTGCTGCTGATGCACCCACCCATTTCTCCCCATGTGCATTATGTCTATTTCCCCTCCTGCTCTTTAAATGTCAATAAAAATTACAATACACACTATATTAATAGAAACACAACAAAACAAAATATTGACAACATTTGTATTTTTTTTATTATTTTAATTCTGCATGTCAGCAAGAGATTGAACATGAAAGTATGGCTGCGCCAAGTCACAGCAGTGGGGAATAAACAAATGGTGAGAGGAGATATATAATTAACTTTTTTTTTGTTGTTGTTGTTTTTGTTTTAAATGCTTGTCCGGGGAAAAACTAAAAATATGTATGTCTGCCACATGGTGTGGTGGCTAGCATTGTTGCCTCACAGCAACTGAAGTTCACTGGTTGAAATCCCTGTTTGCATGTTCTCTTTGTGTGGGTGTGGCAACCTATCTAGAGTGTAACCCTAAGTCTGCATTCAACCCTCTGTCAGCTGGGATTGGCTCAAGCCAAACACAATTTCCCTGGCATTAAATGAAAATTGAAATGTTCATAATTTTCTTATCAATGAATAATAATAATTTCACACAAGAATCACACAGGCTATACAAAACATAAACACCATTGTGTGAAGTTGTGTATGTGTGTGTAATGTTTAGCTTTAGAAAATATATTAAAAATATCAATACAAAATATATATATATATTATTATTATATTTGTATTAATAATAATTGATATTTAATAATACATAATAATATTTTTAATGAATTCCTCAAATAGACCAATAGGCTTCCATAACTCACCACAACCATGTCCAACTACACTTTATCATGCATGTCAACCTTTCTAACGGTAAGAATTATGTTGTTTCAATGTTATCTCTCCAAATCTTTAATGGAAAAAGTGAACAGAATTCTGAAAGCATTGATAGCATACATACATATTATTGTTTTCATTTAGAATTGATGAAGAAATCCTGAGTTTTCCTAAGTAGAAGTCCATCTGTCGACCTTTTGTCTTCGCCATATTTTCTTTACTGGGGTTGGGAAATCATGTGCACCATCAAGCTCTCATGCATTGTAGTTGTTATTACAGTGATTGCCAGATGGATGGCGTGTGTGGCAATTTTATCATCTGTGTTTATCGAAATCAAGCTTCGTGTCAGAGGAAAGCTAAGCAGCTGTTTGTCAGTCAGACCAAATGATTGCACATCCATTGTAAGACTTTGCAGTGAATTGTGGCTGATTTGTGAGGCGTATGTACATTATCTGCATGTGCCTTGGCGTGAAAGAAAGCACAGAAGGAAAACACACAATAATAACTCCTGTTACTTTTATGAAAATTTGTCTAATCAAAGAGATGGCATATCATGCACGTTGTACATATCTGTTTGTAAGTAATCTCCAGGCACCTCTTCCACTACAGCGGCTGCATAAATACTCAGCTATTGTTTTGTTTGCCCGTCTCCACTCACGCAAGCCTTTGGGATCCTCTATCTAGTCATTCACCATGAATAATGTGGCACATCTCATGTCAGATGGAAAGATAATGGTGTCACAATGCCAGCCCCCACATCTCCCAATCAGCACAATTTACAATGAGCCCTTCTGGCTCCTGCTGCCTCACAGTGCTGCACAGTGAGAGGGTGATTTGCAGAGAAGCACGCTCTGACCTCACACAGGCACAGCGCGGCCACATCACTCGTTTTGACCTCTGACCACTGATCCATCCTGATTGGACCGGTTTATTTGGTGCCTGCAGCTCTGCCACTGACAAGATGCTGAATAGAGTGTAGCCTCAAGAGAGACTCACGTGTTTATGTCACAGAGCACCTGCTTTCTGTAGTGTACTCTAACAGAACAACAGGAAAACATGGTTTCTGCCATTTTCTTAATTTTTTTATTTTTTTTATTTTTAATACAGCAGGTTCATGGATTTTTGCAGTTATTCTTATAAAATAAATACACATTCTTTCATTTTAATCATAATTATTAGATAATAAAATACATGTTTTTACAGTAGTTTACATTTACATTTATTTTAATAGTTATTTTTATTAGACAAATAAATTATCTTTTATTTCACAAGTGTAACCACTCCATGTGTATTTGGTTAAACAGGAAGTTGGTTTCAGGAATATTTTCACTTGCAATAGTCAAGAAAAACAAAAGTGACAAATGGGAAGGACATGTTTTTCTGCAGTAATACAGAAACCAAACACTGCAACACTTAAATAGATGAGCATTATTTTCATTAGTTTCACATGTTATTTGGTCCAAACAATAGACCAGTATAGTTTTCAGTGTGGTATCCTCTGATGTAAGATCAGGAAATCACAGTCAGGATGAACACCACATGTGCACACATCATCTCAAATGTCATGAAGAACTTTTTTTTCTTTGGTAATGACGAAGCACCTAATTAAGGGGGACATTTAGAGGTAAATCGACCATGAAGCAGTCTGCTTTAGGGCTCAGACATGAGGCAGAAGTTTCTAAATAGACAAAATCAAGGTTTTTAACTATGTGCTAATGTTAGTTAATGAGGTATTCATTCATTCACTGCAACATTCATAAAACTCTAACATGCCTCTACAGTGCCGTACTAACTCATTTTGCATTATATGTATAAGTATTGTTGGCGTCGTTTACCGAAGATTCACGAGTGAGTGACGGCATCGGCGAACGACTTCACGAGTGATTCACAGAACGCGGCGCTCGCTGCTGAGCTCAACTGAACTAAGAAAGGAACGAATCAGTTCATGAAGTGATCCCAGTCAGTTCGTTCACTCGAATGATTCGTTCTTTCGAACGAATCACTCATGACCTACACAACACTACAAGGTTGTGCATTTGTTGGGAAGTTCTGTGTATGGCAGCAGTGTTTATTATTATTTTTCTTTTATTATTATTGGACAACACAAGATCTGAGGGAAAAGAACAGCAGCCTCGCCAGCATCAATAATACAGCTGGAACCACTGGAGACCAAAAAGTTTTTATGACTCCTTGATTACAAGCCAAATCAAACACAAAGCACAAAGCAATTATCACAATAGGCTTTATTGACCAAGTATGTGTGCACATTCAAGAAATTTGACTCTGGTTCCCATTATTGCATGTACTTACACATACAAAAGACGTTAATAAATATTGTAATGTGCTGTTATTAAAGTGAATGTCAGCACATAATCTCACTCACTTGTCATCTACCACTTTATCCTCCACATGAGGGTCACAGGGGGGCTGGAGCCAATCCCAGGTCAACAGTCCATTACAGGATCAACACTGAGAGACACACATTCTAAAGAGTGTCCAATTAACCTAATCTGTATGTTTTTGGAGTACCCAGAGAGAAACGACACACAGGAAAACAGAGACACTCAAAACAGAATGGCCCTTGGTCAAACCAGGATTCGAGCTGGTGACCTTCTTGTTGTGAGGCAACACATAATCCATCCATCCATTCATCTTATACTGCTTTGTCCTCCACATGAGGGTAACGGGGGTACTGTGCCAATCTCACCTGACATAGGCAGGGTACAACCTGGACAGTTCGCCAGTGGCCACATTTTTTTTCCCCCATGTTATGTCTGGGGCTCCGTAAATAATCAATCAAGAATGTAAGAATGAAATTGTGGCTTTCCAATTGCAAGTTCAAAGTTAAAACAATTAATTGTTCAGCCCGATTGTCCCTCTAGCTCTTAAAATACTTTTTTTGTGTCTTCATATTGTGGGCAGTTTTTCTCTGGACGAGACACGGTCTGACCCCAGTTTTGCTGTGTGGTAATTTGATCAAAAGTGCAACATCTAAGCCTTAAGCTCAACTAGTGAAAGTCTTACAACCAGATTTTGACACAAGGAGCTAATTATGAGATCATGCCTTCAGGATTAGTTTGTGAAATAGGAGTCAAGTTAAAGTGATAGCTGAGGAAGTGGGATTGAATTGCGTACCTTCAGAATGTTAAATAAAGGTGATTGTCCTTTCCCTGCTGTGGAGGATGAAACATGAAAACAATTTATCAATTATTATTTTTCATTTTTTTTAAATAATTTTTTCTCTATTTATGTATTCCTGTATTAATAAATGTATATATTATTGTGTGTGTGTTGATTGATGTATTCATTATTCTTTTTTTTTACTGATGTTGTGATGTTTTCATTTATAGACATATCATGTTTCATCTGCCATAAATCAGAAGGTGCAGCTGGTTTTGTTTTAAAACCAGGTTTTGGAGTTAAAGTATAAGTGTAAGACATAATCCCTGGAGCAGTAATTTAGGCTGGGATGCTAATGGTTTATTTTCATTGTCAGATAATCTGTGGATTATATTCTTCATTAATTGATTAGTGGTTTGGTGTTTTAAAATGGTAAACAATATTACTTATTTTTCCAAAACCTTTAAAATCATTACATTTTTGTCCACACTGTCTTAGAGTGGCAAAGACACTAGAACATATTCATATATTTAAGAAGATGAAATCACTGAACTAAATTTTGTTACAAAGAACAAAAAATATTCAAACCGATGATGCACTTTTCCCAGTTCCTGTTCCTGTCTTGCTGGTGGAGGCCACACATGCTCCACTGCGTGTTTCCTATGTAGTGAATAAATCACTAAGCGGTCGGTTTGCATCGCACTCTGCCTCATGTCTTGCCTCCAGCTGCTGAGTGGTCGTTCTTTACATCGCTGAACATACAAATGACCTACAAAACAAATGTGCTGTTGTAGTTCAGCTGTAAATAAACCTAATTTCCACCCGACAGCTTTGAGAATGTCAGCTCCACATGTTTGACTTTGTTAAATCGTTGCAGTCCCCACACAGCAGCGGGATCCACGTTCGTGTCTCCATAATTGAGAGAGCTGCTGCAGGCAATTTAGGCCTGTGGCAGCAGTGGTAACCTCATTCATTATTTAAATCTTGTGACACGACATTGTGATGTCAGCGTACCCTCATCAACCTGAATGCTTTTCTGCAAACAGGTCAGATGTTTCACCTAGATTACGTCTCTTCAGTGAGAGATAAAGCAGCTGTGTTCAGGAAGAGACCAACACCTCTAACACTGTCACTATATCTATGTCCTCAGCTAAAGTCAAAAGAGCAGTTCCTCACAGTGTTTTTTTCTCGCATGTTTGATGATTTATTAGAAAGGGATTTCAGTTTAAGTTCTGTTAAATTTAAACTAGAATTGCTGGCCAGCAGTGAAATGCCTCTGCTGACCAATGCAGTTTCAGCGTGCTCATTTTCCCCTCAATTTTGATAACATGTGCCTGTTGAGTTGGTTTAATTGTAAAAGTTTCATATGGTGCATATGGTATGTGAATATGAACATAATGTGTGGCAGAGCAAAACAAGGAGAATATTGTAACCGTTAAATACATGTATGTCCAGGATGAGGAGGAAGAGAATGGTTTTCTTCTGAAGTAAAACTGCAGGGTCACCCTCAGCTGGACGCTTTGAACTATTTTCTGCCAGCTTGTTTCCTCGCTGTGCCTATTGCTGCTTTCAAGTGGAACTTGAGAACTTGCAATTACGACATGGGGAGTTGTGTACAAGGCATCTTGGACTCTGAGCTTTCAAAAAATGTAAGGTTACTAGGGTCGTATATATGAAAAGGATATGTTTATATAGAGACAGTAAATATCCTTATTTGAACATACAGGGTCCAGCAGTTCCAACAGTACTTAAACAGGCAGACCGGCTAACAAGACAGAGGCTCGAAAACAAAATGTGGTGTCACATCTGTACACAACTATATATGTACATACTGTAGGTAATATTTGTTTCCTGATAGCTTGTAAGGCTGAATGTGGCATTTAGTACCTTTAATACTTAAAAGGGGCCGGTTGATAGTGGTTAGCACAATTGCCTTTGCAGCAAGAAGACCCAGGTTCGGACCCCTGTTGGAACAAGGGCCTTTCTGCATGGAGTTTGCATGTTCTACTTGTGTGTGTGTGAGTTTTCTCCGGGTTCTCCGGCTTCCTCCCACAGTATTAAAACATGCAATATGGGGATTAGGTAAATTGGACACTCTAAATTGACTGTAGATGTGAGAGTGAGCATGAATGGTTGTTTCTCTCCATGTGTCCCTGTGATGGACTGGCGAACTGTCCAGGGTGTGACCCGCCTATCCCCCTATGTCAGCTGAGATTGGCACCGCGACCCTCCTGTGGAGGATAAAGCAGTAGAAAATGGATGGATGGAATATTCAAGAGGCCACAAAGGTTTTTGAAGCCACTGTGGCCTTGACCTTGAGTGATAACCCGCAAGATTCTAAACTTTGTTTTGAAGCTTGCACCATGTTGAGGTTTGTAGTGTTACACAGTTCTGCAGTGGCGAGCAATGGGAAGTCACTGTTTCTGATCCTGGTTTGCGCACACAACCATGGCTGCTCCGGTTTCCTCCTACAGTCCAAATACATGCAAATTGGTGATTTGTCTAATTGGACACTTTAAATTTACCTTAAGTGTGAGTGTGAGTGAATGGATGTTTATCTCTGTATGTTGTCCCTGCGATGGAATTTCGTCCTATGTCAGCCGGGATTGACTCTAGATCCCCCGCTACCCTCATGTGGAGGATAAAGAGGTAGAAATTGGATGGATTTTGAGATTTGTAAAATGGAAGTTCAGTCATCACCTGCAACTAGGCTCCTCGTGGATGATACCGACTCTCAATCACACTTGTGTCCACTCATTTGTGCTGAAATCTGTCAGCTGTTTTCCTCTGTGGTGACATAATTAAAAAATTGGTATCATGACGATGACCCGGAAGTAGCAATTGAGACCTTTAACTCATCAAGTTATGTTTACTGACCTTATATTAGGAGAAAGTAGAAGCTCGTTTTCCCATACAATTACAGTCAAATTGAGTTCTTCAACATTCAAAATGCCTCCCCCAGGAGTCCAAAGTTTAAGTTTAAGTTTAAGTCTAAGTAGATTCCCTGGAGGTGTTCAAGAGATGTTTTCCCAAGACGAAAACTTGTTCTGTTAGGTCACAGGTTGACATTGTCCTGGAAATGTCAAGTTATCTGTGAGTCTAAATTTGTGCTAAAATGTTGTGCTAAATTAAAAAAAGGATTCTCTCTAGGCATAATAATAGGGAATAATAATCACAAACAAACTTTTCTGGAGTCGGAGCAACCTTGACCTTTCAACACCCAAATCAAAGCAAATGATCGTTGAGTCCTCTGCCCAGCGGCAATCCCCACCGGGCGCGTTACAGCAGTGGGCGGGGTGCCTTGGGAGCCAGCAGTATTCATGGAAGATCGCGTGATAATCTCGAACGGACAAGAGTTTGCAAGATCCCGCGATAGACTGTGAGTATTAAGGAAACAACAACAACACAGCTTCTTTTCATATTCTGACATGGAAGAACTGTTGATCTGGTGTCATAAATGATTTTATGTTTCTCCACTTCATCAATCAGTCTCTCGTCGTACATTATGACTCTCCGAGACGCTCTGGTTAATTGACTGTTGATCTGGTAGCACCGGTCACGACGTAATGTTGATGTGAAGTTGTGACAGGCTATATGACCTGCGTATTGTGTTTTATTTTGAAAGGGGGGCGGAAGTGTTTTACTTTGAGTCTGTGTCGGACTTCCTGTCTGGTGCGAACTGCTCTGTCAAAATTCACGCGGTTCAGCAACGGCAAAAATAGAGCTTCTACCTATCGAAAGCGCTGCATTGCGGCGAGCCGCTTCTGGGACACTGCTGAAATGCGCCGCATCATGGAAATGCTCTCGCGCGCGGCTGTAACGCGTCCAGTGGAAATCCAGGGTAACATTAGATAGCATTTAGGAAACTAAACTACAATACCACTAAACTATCACTACACTAACACAAATAAGCGAAGCTTTATAAAGCAGAGTGTATTAGCTGCCACTGAACCCCATGCTGAGTTTCACAGCAGTGGTGTCACCAGTGTGCCCTGTTTGTGCTTTGACATCGACTCTATTCAGGACAATTTCATTTCACATTTGGAAATGTGAATGAACATAAATCTACACAGACTACTCTAACTCTAAACCTAACTCTTACCCTAACTGATGTCCAAATGAGATAAATGTAATTGTATTGCAAGCACTGTTGAAAAGAAATGTCATGCTGTATAATTTTTTGGTAGTTGGCTGCCACCATATTGAAAAAAAGGTGTAATTCAAATGAAGGTTGCCCAGTGCTATGGTCACCATATTAAAAATGTATGATGGGTCCATATTTTTTTTTTTTTTTTTCTTTGTGTCTTTGGGCATAACTGTACCAAATTTGATTCTTCTATCACTTATTATCCATTATTAATATGACATTTTATCTAAAAATAGTTATCCCTGACGGCCGTCTTGAAAAATGGCTGCCAAATTGAAAATTTGTCGTGACTCCATATCTAATTTTTTTTCTGTATGTCTTTGAGTACCAAATTTGACACTTGTATCATAAAATGCACAATCCTTAAGAAATTTCTAGCTAAGCTGCCCCACTAATATGACTTATTTTGTTTTTCATTTTTATGAAACAACAAAACAGATGATGGATATATGAATACATGAGTGTAAGGACAAGAAATTATAACATAATAAGCCAACCCTTTCCTCTATATATTCCAAGTTATTTCATTTCAAATGTTAAGAGCATGACCGTTTTTTATGTATTGTATGTACTGTTCTGCGTAGCAGTGTCGCTCACAAAATAGTATCTTTGCTCCAGTTTCTGTGATGAATGATGGTGTGGTTTCACTGACAGCTTAGACCAGGAGGGGGTTGTGCTATGTAAATGTGATGATTCGGTCTCTTGGCTCCCAGAAGGTGTATCTATGAGGCTAAAATTCTCCCTAAAGCAGTTTGAGGAGTGCCTACATTCAAATGACCACATCTTCTTCAAATATTATCTGATTTACATGTGTTCGTCATTGTTGGCCCCTTTGATTTGACGAAAAACAAGATCTACAGAATAGACAAATAGACAAACCAAGGACATAGTACTTTAAGCCTGTGGTTGTCACTAGGCATAAAGCCATAAAAAGACAAAAGGAAGATGAAATCCAAACTGGATTCTGTGCATGAAGTTCAATCAAACCAGAATTATATTTACATATTTATTTATCTAAAGCATGTTCAAATTACAAATTTTTCATTAAGACATTCTCACTGGTGGTGGTAAGCTACGTCTAGCCATGCTCGTTCCAACGGGGGATGGAAGTTGTTCCAACCGGGGAACCCGGGTCTTCTCTAACCACTACACCAACCGTGGTTCTAATTCTATTTAACTAAATTTTTTACAATCTATTTAGTTGTTTTGTGTTTTTTGCGAATGGAGCCTTTCCTGAGTGGCAAACAGAGTTGAGATTGTCCCAGCAAGCACCGAGCTAATAGCAGCAGCATCGTCACTCATTCTGCTGCACCGTGTCTTTGAAGAAACCATTGTATCTGCCAAATCCATCAAGCTTTTTCATAGAGGCATTTGCCAGCCTGCAAAACTGATCATCTACCTTAGGGACTTGAGGAACGTAACTGTGGGTGGAGGGACATATTTTACTGCCCTCTTAAATATTTGATGTCAGAAGGTGCCATGGGCCCTGCCATAAAAAAGTTGGCCCATGCATGTTACTCTCAATCAACCCAGAGCATCCTCATACAGACGCCTGATGAATCCAACTGCAGCGGCAACATTTAATCAAGATGGAATTTCGTCTCAGGAAGATAAGAGGAAGAATAGTCCTGAAGCATTTTTTCAGGTGAGGTGGTCACATTTGCATCAGAAACACATTATCCTGTGATTTGCCAGGAACAAATGATTGTAATCAGCTTGCTGCATATTTATCTGCACAATTCTGAATGAATAACAATTTCTACTTTAGCACCAACTCTCCCATCAGGAAAAATGACTATATTTATATATTTGAGGATGAACTGGAGCTGTTACCTGTGTATCTTTATAAGAGATGGATTTATTATTTATTTCAGAATTATTTCCTTACCAAGATTTTAAAATCTCATTGAAGATGTTGATTATAAATGTGTGTTAACTGAGACATAACTGAATTTGAATTTTCCACTCCACTAAAGTTTTGTAGCTACTGTGTCCCATAGTTCCAGAAGAGAGTAGATTTATTTTAATATGGTCTCAAGCTAATGGGTGCAAAATGAACTACAGTAAAGCCTCAGAAAGATTTCCAGCTCAGTTTCCCTATTAATTATGTCCACATTGGACAATTCTGCTCCTAATGATTTGCATCTTGTTCCCAATGTTCATTATCAGTGCAGAAGGCAATGTATCTTTCTCTGTGTAGCAGGTGGAAAATGGTGATTATTGTATCGGATTGTTCAGTAGCAATGCTGCCATTAGTGTACAGGAGTTTTTTTTTTTTTGTTAAATTGGCAGCGCGAGTGGTGCTGCCGCAAAGACAGTCTCGTTCCTCTTCTGTTCAGAGCAGACCAACAACATGACAAATAAAACAAAACTGCATTCTCCATCCTATTTTATTTGTAAAAAGTTATATGTCTGTACCAAGTCCTCGGGATCAGGAAGTAAGGACGTAAGAACATACCAAATAGCTACCAGGGTCTGACTTCTCACTTGATTTGATAATAAACATTTTCCTGAGAAGTTATTGGAGTAAATTATGTTACTATGTAAAGGAGGTAGTGCTGTGCACATAGAGGTTGGTTGCAGACGCCTCTGAAAATCCAGTTGCAAATGTCAACATGGCACTGGCCAAAATGCGACTCTGAAGGCTTCGAAATGGAAGTTCTTCTTCTTCAGATTCTTATTGTTGAAATCACTATCAGCCTCCACATGTGCTGGTTCCATTTGTAATCAGAACTTGGACTTTCCGAGGTCATGGGGTGTTTCTGAAGAAGAACACCACTGCTTTTACCATGAACAACACTTCTCTGATATTTATTTGTTTCATGTAAATCAGTCGTAGTACTGTTTATTTTTTACTGTAGACATGTTGCTACACTGTTTGTGTGAGCAAAATACCATGAGGATCTTTCTTATCTACTGCTATTGCTAACAGTAGGGTTGCCACCCGTCCCGTAAAATTTGGAATCGTCCTTTATTTGGCAATTAAATGTTGCGTCTCGTATAGACGCGGTTTGTTCCGTATTTCCTTAAATATCCAATCCATGTCTGTCACTCACACATCAACACTAAAGATAAAGATGAAAATAAAACACAGGGAATACTAAGGCCTTCATGTCGATGATGGTTAAACCATATATTTCCCCAACCTTAACCAGGTGATGTTTATGCCTAAATCTCACCACAGCTCACTGTACTTTTAGGTCCTGGTACATTTACAATGCGCATAGTGCACATGACGTAATTTGCATCATCAACAACCCAGATGCAGTTCAGATTTTGTAACCATGTGCAACGAGCGTGTTGGACTCGGGTCAGTGGGAGCTGTAGCATCGTTCTCTTCTTCTCTGGTAGGAATGCGTCCTATTCCCTGCATCCAGACTAGGCCTGTCACGATAACAAATTTTGCTGGACGATAAATTGTCTCCGAAATTATTGCGATAATCGATAGTATTGTTGTTCTGAGATAATTTTCATCTAATACAATGATAATGGTATAATAATGCAGGTACACATTTTCAAAGAGAAATAAACGTTTATTTTTTAAAGAATATTTAACACTAGAACACAAGAAATTAAATTATTGCAAAAGCAATAAATAAAATGGGTTAGCTGCACTCTGCTGTGGTAGGCTATGCCAGGAGTCCCGCCTCCCCACACACCATGCGACTTACAAGTGACTGACATGAGGGTTCACTCATCGTTACTTTGGCTTTACACTGCAACGCTCCCGGGTGTACCGACAAAATATGTTATCAGATGTGCCTTTCGTTTAGACAGCGACGGCGTTTTTGGGGCTTAAAAATGCAAAAAAATGAACCCTCCCTCCAGAGTGGAAATCTCGAAAACGCTCCGCTGTCGCGTTCCCGTCTAAAGGGTTGAAAACGAAAAAGTGTTTTCTGAGCTGCACGCTGAATGTGGTGCCAACTTCAGCGTCGTCGCGCTGGCTATCCTCCTGTATGCTGACGTCAGATCCATGTGCAGTACAGACAAACAACAACAAACATGTGGATTAGAATCCATCAGTCGCACATTCCAGGAGTCATTTCAGCAATTACGCCGAGTCAATGTTTTGGTTTTCGACTGTGGGCTACTCAGCGCTACTAGAATGAAGTAGAAGGAAGTTTCAGCGCATGCGCGTGCTCCTGGTGTTGTTGTATGGCAGTGCTTCACATCGCCACCTAGCCACCTGGCATGCATACTACATCAAATTTCACACACTTTAGGACCCGAGAGAGAGAGGGAGAGAGAGTGAGACGGGGAAAACAAAACATGCAAATGGAATTTATCGCGGCCAGAAAAATTATCGCGATAATTTTAATTATCGTGCGATTAATTGATTTATTGAATATCGCGACAGGCCTAATCCAGACCTGTACCGCCACTTCATGGTGAAGAAAGGTATACCATGGCCCGGGACATGCGACAACATAATGATATTATGTATTTTAAATAGTGCTGTCAAGCGATTAAAATATTTAATCGTGATTAATTGCATTAATGTCATAGTTAACTCACGATTAATCGCAATTAATCGCACATTTTTATCTATTCTAAATGTCCGTTGATTTCTTTTTGTACCATTATTTTTCCTCATTTTAATACTCTTATCAACATAGAAAAGTGGATTGGCTTGCTTTGTGTAAATGTTACTTGCACATTTTGGCATATACTGTAGTGTAGGGCTGAACAATTAATCGAAATTTACTTAAATTGCAATACAACTTACTGCAATTTCAAGACACAATATTTATAATATAATATTTGTTCAGTACCTCCAGAGCACTTAGGTCAACAAACCAGCTGCTTCTGGCAGTACCTCGGTCCAGACTCTCTACTCGTGGGCACAGAGCCTTCTCAGTGGGTTCAGGTTAGAGCTGCACAGTCTGTTGAGCACTTTAAAACACTACTAAAAACCTATCTTTTTTCCCTGGCATTCAGTCCCAGCTAGGCGAGAATCCTTGGCTTCCTACTTTTTATTTATTTTATTTTTTACTTTTTATTTGTTTTTTATTATGATTGTAGTTTTTGTTTTAAATTGAGCTCTCACTATTCCTTTATTGTTTTTATTTATTATTATATTGTGTGTGATTATATTGTATTTTAATAACTGTGCAGCACTTTGGTTCAACTGAGGTTGATTTTAAATGTGATTTATAAATAAACTTGACTTGACTTGACTTGTAACACTGTTGTTGAAGGATGCCACTGTCTTGAAACGAATAATGTGACTTGACATAACTTTTAGGACACAAGGTTGACCTGATGGGTGTGTAGCAATACCAAAGATTTTCAGTTTCCATTTGATTGTTTCTGATAATGATTCCCTGTATTCAAGATGTATTACCATTGGCTCTGCTGTCAGAAAAAAAAAGACAGATTACTTTCCTTTTTGTAACAGTACACAATGATCAACAAATGTTCATGTTCACTGAGGAGGTCAAATGAAATCAAAGGTTGTATTTTTTTTGGAGTACTTGAGTATTTCTTCATGCATATATAAGTATGCTGCTGGAGTTGAAGGACACAATTGGAAGAAATAATATTTATAACAAAGAGAGAAAAGCAGAACTTGTTTAGTATGTGTATGCAAAAACAAACTGCTTTGACATCTTGCTATTTTATGTTTTAACCAAATGGAAGAAGATGATGGTAGATAAAAAACAAAGGAAGGACAATCTGTTATTTCTGTCCTTGGTGCTCACATGGCTGGATTGTTATTTTAAAGGCATAAATGCAAAACTGAGTTGTGTTGCTGACTGAAATAAAATAACACTAACTGAATTTTAGTCTTGGACCCGCTCAAGCCTTGGAGCCGTCCCTATTGAAAGAATGTTGGTCCAAGTCTTTCGCCTTGTTTTCTGTTGCTCTCCATCTCCATCTTTGCCTCAAAGGGGCTATTTTTCTTTTGCCAGGCCGAGTTTCCACAGTTACTCCGGTTGTTCCACCATCCGCCATTCCCTCCACCTGGGGAAAACAAAAGCACTCTCCTCCTTCTGTTTTTGGTTGCACAGTGGCAGACACACTTCCTTTGTGTTGTAAATCTGAGACTCCACTCTCCCCGGAGATTTCAAACCCAGTCTCAGACAGAAGTGCAGAGAGAAAGCAAAGCTTATAGGGAAGCAATTTAAACGCAGATGGTGTCATTATTCCACAGTCATTACATTGTGCAATCAACATTGACTTCATAATGAAGTTAAAGCAAAAAAAACTTTTGAATTGTCACTTCAAACATGACTTTTCTACACCAGTGCCGTTTCCAATTGTGAAAAGCAAGTACTGAAAAATGTCGTAATTGAATGTGAAAAAATAACTGAATTTGAATTTGTAGAGTTGTTTAATTGACATTAACCAGTAAAACAGGATTTAACTCCACAAACAGAAAACTACAACTACAAATACACCGTGGAGTCGCGCTGTAGGTTAACATGGAGTCAACTTCAGCATTGTGATGCGAGAAATACGTTTACCCGGAGCGAATGTCTGTCGAATATCCAACTTAAAGCTAACTTCACTGCAGTGCATAACCGATGCTTTCAATGTTATGCTTGCACACCGTGATTTGTTTGTTCACAGTCCCAAAATAATCCCACACTTAAACAGACTCAAATGAAGACGTGCCTCTTCAAACTTTTCTTTTTTCAGGTAGTCCCGTTCACTCGCCATTGTTTATCTAATCGCACGGCTATACAAAGTTTTGATAACGTTTTGTGACGGGCCAAAAAGTACCGAAATGCCGTTGTATGCCGTTGTGTATTGAACTGAACAGGGCGTACCGAACGGTTCAGTAAAATACAGAATTCCGTATTTTATGAAGGTATATTTGGTGCAAAAGTCACAAGCTCATTTAACTGCAGATTCCGCATGCGCACACTAAAATCACAAATTTGTAACCGTAAATTTGAAGCTGTAGATATTTTTTTTATACCTTGTTAACACAACTGTGCATCACAACTCCCAACAGTCATACACTTTTGCTCCAATCGTTGCGTTGCAGTTGGTGCGAAACACATTTGCACATCCGTGTTTCATAATCTGATAACATGCACAACATTTGTGCATTTGTAAACCCAAATATGAACTAATGCATCAGAAGTTTTGCATCTGTGAAATATTTTCTCATTAATAAAATTCTTTAGATCGCTATGATCATTTAGCATTTTCTTGCACAACTACAAGTCAATTGATACAAGTGCTCGAATCTGCTTCTATCGAATATATCTATCTACTCATACCCACGATTTCTCCCGCTGTTTATGTGTTTTATACATGAACTGTATCTATATCAATTCAGTCTGTGTGCTGCCGGCTGCCTCGCTGGAGTAGCATCCAGCTGCAGCCCCGGAGACCAACACCCTGCCGTGACAACAACACCCTGGTGGTTTATAGTGGTTTAACGGACAGGATTTTTTTTCTAAAAACTTTATTTACCCACCAAAAAACATCGAAACGACAGGAGTGGTTTGACAGAAGTGAGTTTTATCTAAAGAAAAAAAGAAGGAACGAAGAAGATAAAAGTAAGTCCATGTGCTTTATATATTGAGTATAAATACCACAAGCATCTCCCCACGGAGATCCAGGTTTATACTTTTTTCAACTTTGTACACATTAACATACACACCCCCCTGGAGCTCCTTTTCACCTTTTGACTAATCAAACCTTGTCAGATATCAAGGTTTCTTCACCTCTACTACTGCTCACTTACTGTTGTAAGTTTATTTATAAAACAAACTAAACTAAATGAAGTTTTGTGATGTCAAAATTGCAGTAGTCTAATCGTGAGAATTTTACAATAAAGGTTTCTATTTTTTCTTGTTTGAACAGTAATTATTGTTGAGCAGTATATATTCGAGCACTTGTATCAATTGACTTGTAGTCGCGCAAGAAAATGCTCAATAATCTATAGAATTTTATCAATGAGCATTTGGTATTAATCTGATACATACATAGTTAATACATGGCAAGTATATCCTATACTGATACTGATACTGTTGTGCTTCAGGGGAGACCAGCTTTTCATGATATATGAGGTATATAAATCATCAATATGCTAAATGCTTTTTTGTTTTTGATTTATCTCTTAAGTAGACATGTTACCTCAGGCTTATTCCACACTTTTTAAAATCAAAATTAATCAAATAAACCTAAATGTCAAGTAAAATTCAAGATACAATGGTAAGAGTTGCTTTACATTCATAATATGGGACTAAAAACGGTTTTGAATGGCAAAATAAGCAAATGCTTTCATTCATATCAGCTCTTTTTTAAGTTTTCAGAGAAATCTGACATATATTTTTAGATATTTATATATATGAGCTGGGTCAATGAGTGAATCACCTATTTTGTCTTTGATGGCTATATTCGATGACGTAATATCACCAAAGTTGCTGTTCAGATGCCCTTGTGACTTTGACTCAGACATCTTTATTTACACCCGCCATCGTTGTGTCTCCCGACTTGTCTATGAAGCGCAAGAGTGTCTTCAGACGAATGCGAATGTACTTTGTGCTGAAAATGTGATGTTGACTCTCATAATGATGAAACCGGAGAGGAGATTAAGACGCGGGGTGTTGTTTGATTTACTGATTATTTTGTTGACATCTGACACATGAAGCCTGAGTGGCTCTTTACTCAGGATTACACACAACATTAAAGGGAAAATGAAAGTAAGGCTCTGTTGTTTACTGAATTAGAAAGCTTCACTACTGAGGACGGGAAATTTGAACAGTTCTAGTGACAGCAGCCTGGGCTGTCATTTAAACAGTTGTTTTAATTTATTGCATTCATTGTTGTCATAGCCAGCCATTATGAGGTTAGAGCACTGACTGTGACCCTGGATTTAAAGGTGTTTATGTCCACATCTATTGAACTGTTAGGAAGTGCAGCCTTGGGAACACTTCACATACATAAATGAAGATAACAAGCATTGAGTTGTGTTGGATTGTGTAGTCTTCCTCCCCTTTTTAAAATTTAATTTAAATGATCATACTTAAACTTTAATGTTAAACCTCACGCCTTGCTGTAGTGAAGTTCAAGTGCGCAGCAGCGGTTTCCCAGAGGCCAAATACACAACGACATATCATCACAATGATTGCATGGACTACTGGTCCCTTCACATGGCACCTGTGTTTATAGTTGCAATACAATGGATAATGTTAGTAATATAGACAGAGGAACAAAAATGTTAAATTAAACAACTTATATAAACAAAATTGGAATATATGACTGTGTGTGTAAATGCTGAGTTTCTCCTCTTCACACATTATATATGAATACTAAATCTATTTCTGTGACTCCCTAGTTTCTTATGAAGATAAGCACAATTTTTCGATTATTTTTCTTACTTTACATTGTGCTTACCCCTTCCACTGTAGCCTTAATTCTTTTCATAACGGTGATCACGTATTGTTTTGTGCTCATGTTGTTCATTTGATTTTGATTTGATTTATTTTGCACAATGAAATATAAAAAAAAATGAAACAGACACTGTGCAGAGAGAGGCTGCAGTCACAAAAACGAATATAATGTGTGTTCTTAGATAATAATATAGAACAATGGTACATTGTTAAACCTATTTTTTTTCAAAATAAATAAACAAACTGACTCATCACCATGGTAACCATGACCCTTTCCAATGGCTCAAAATTATAGCATATTAAACCGTACACAACACTTTTCTTGTCTGCCTACCTGTCAACCACCTGTGCAATTATTATAAAATATTATGTTTGGACAATTTCACTGCCATTTCTTTACCATTTAATAATATTACCAGTTGATAAACTGGCAATTTTCAATAAATATAGGTGTGATATTTTCGTTTTTTTCGGCCTGAAAATGAGCCTCACGTGAATCATGTTTTTTTTGGGGGGGTGCGCAGGTCAGGTAAACTGCATGTTTTTGTGCTGGTCCGGGGCTGTCATAATTTGATTAAAAAACTAGATTATTAGTGCTGGGCACGTTAACGGCGTTATAACGCGTGACGAGTTTCCATGACGACTGACCAGAAAAAGACACACGTAACGTCATGTTTACGTGCCTCCCGATTGTTAAAATTTGTTTTCCGTGCCACAGCACCGGAGTCCAGGCACTGTTTACCAGTTAGCTCCATTAGCTCCTTGAGTATTGTTTAGCGCGCCTACAGTCAAACTGGAGCCGTCTGTTTTATTAAAGGAAAAGAACAGCGCTACAAATAAGCAGCGTACCTGTGTACTGCATAATGTGTGCCTCTGTTTTTAAAGTTTAGCGTTACTTTAGAGACTCATTTTAACAACCGAGAGTTACATAAACATTTCCGGTCAGTTGCCATGACGCATGATGCGTTATCATGTGATATTCGTGAAACATTTAGGTAACCAGTAGGGCTGCAACGATGAATTTAATCGATTTTAGAGGGGTTTAACAATTACTAGAAGCTTTGTGATTTTTTAGCTTCTTAAATGTGAATATTGTCTGGTTTCTCCATTTGACAAAAAAAATAATTAAAACTAGGTTCCAGGTTTGATAAACACTGTTCAACATTTTAACTATATTTTGTGGACAAAAATATTTTAGATTAATGGAGAAAATAATTGACAGATTGATTCTAAAACTAAACTAAACACTCATGAAACACTGAAAAGACATCCTCGCAGTGTTTCTTTGACAACCACTTTCACTTCAAGATGGAAATTGTGACACTGAGGCCATCTCTGCCAAGATGAAAGTCTCTGTGAGTAGTGAAAGAGCATTTACATTATTATTATTTTTTAACATGGTTTAACTCTCTTCTGTTACAATATTCCCTTATGGGAATATCGATGAGACTAAATTCGGAGGACTCGGATGCAGACAGGACAACGAGGAAGATTTAAAGGACTTTATTGTGTAGGTAAGTAAACAACTAACACAAGGTAAGGGTACCACGGTACCACGGGCTTGAGCAGGGACACGTGAAAGGTTGGGTGGATGTTGAGGGAGTGTGGCAGTTTTAATCGAACCGAGGTGGGGTTGATTACCCTGTCGACGGGGAAAGGGCCGATGAATCTGGGAGCCAGCTTCTTCGATTCCACCTGGAGAGGGAGGTTCTTGGTGGAAAGCCACACTTTTTGGCCTGGTTGGTAGTCGGGGGCCAGTCTCCCATGTCGGTTTGCCTGTCTTTGGGTTTGTTGGGAAGCTCTGAGGAGGGCGGCTCAGACCTCCTGCCAAACCGTCCGACAGCGTTGAATGTTGGCCTTGACGGAAGGGACAGCCAGTTCCCTCTCTTGGCAGTTGAAAAGGGACGGCTGGTAACCCAGGGAGGCCATGAAGGGGGAGACACCGGTAGATGCTGATGTGAGTGAATTGTGTGCGTAGGTCCTACTCAATCCACGGCAGGAAGGAGCTCCAGGCGGAGGGATGACATGCGGAGACACAGCGTAAAGCGACCTCCACAGACGACGGTCAGAACCGTGGCGTTATTGACAGAGGGAGGGAGACCTGTGACAAAGTCGACAGCAATGTGGGACCACGGGCGATGAGGGATGGAGAGGGGGTTGAGGAGTCCTGCAGGCGGGCGATTAGAAGTCTTACCACGGGCACAGGTGGGACAAGCCAAGACGAAAGCAGCAGAGTCTTGGGGTAGGGTAGGCCACCAGAACCGCTGCCTGATGAACTGGATGGTGCGGGAGGTTCCGTGAAGAACAGCGGCTGCTGTACGGCGAGGAGGCGACGAGGAGGAAGCAGGCGGAAGGCGGAGGCGATCCCAGGAGAATAGTGATCGGTGAAACTTCCGTGTCTTTGCATCCAGCAGGAGACGTGGCGACCTGGAGAGGAGACGAGGTGAGTATCCCAGCGAGAGTCAAAGTTTCTAGTAGCAAGTAGAACGATCTTTACTGGCGGTAGCGAAACTACTATCTGATGCTGGTGTCACAACTGGTCCTCGCTTAAGAGCGCTCCTGATCGACAATCAGGAGCACAGGTGGGTGGAAGCGCGCAGGTGCAGTGATCACCAGCGTCATCCAGAAGGTGGGTCAACCACGCCTCCTGCAGAGAGAGAAAACAAAGACACGGAGCAGTAGGGAAAACACAGGAACTTGCAATGGATGTGAGTGAGAGTGTGGATTGTGACATCTTCCATGTAGGCTACTGCACTTTATTTTAATTTTTGAAACAATACAATGCCGTAGCGTCATGGTAGGTGCACCGTATATTTTCCTTTTTGTTTTGTCCTTTGCCAATCACACCCCTGATATGTGCTTGACAGATGAGTTATGACTTTTATGAAAGTGACACTGGAAACATACCCACAAGCTAAATATTATTTTCTTTAACTGGGCTTTTTTTTTTTTTTTTTTTTTTAAATAATCAAACATCGATTTCCTGTCTGGCTGCTCATTTGTGGATTATAACAGTGGAGACCGCGGCTGTGGTTGAACATCAGATAAAGAAGTGTAAAAGCAAATTTGCATGCGAATCCCCCCAACAAATATCTGAAATGACCTGTTTTTGGCTTTTCAACACAGACTCTGGAAATGACTGCTGTCAAGTTAAATATCGTGACTACACTGATGCTCTTGAGGCCTTCACAACAAACGCCTTGTTCATGTTGCTCATGCTTTTCATACTTGTTTAATATTTTATCATTATCGTCTTAAACTGACTTTGCATGACACTCTATCCTGAAACATTAACTTGCTATGCTGTGGGTTTTGCAGGCAGGATCTCATCCCTGCAGGCAGCACTGCCTAGGAATGAGCTCTACGAACAACAGTACATCCACAGTGGGACCCCTCATTGCTCAAATTAGATTGATTTAGTGTCATGTTGTCTTTGAAATGCGTCAGAACTCATGAGCAACAGGCAAAGGAGAAAGAGAGACATTTTTAATTACACTTAAAAAACAAAACAACAACATTGGTTTGTGTGTGGAAATGTGATTTCATGGATTTAAAGGTCAAGTATTTCTGCTTTTCCACATAAATGAATCGTAACAATGATAAACCATAAAAGAAGAGAAATACATTTGAACAAAATCTAACAAACAAACCTACATAAAAATATAGCCTTAATGAATAGGGAAACAATGTAATCTAAAAGTACAAAGGGGTGAGACTGTATGAGGGGCCGTTTGAGAAATAATTCAGTCTTGCGTTCATGTTACATCATACTGTCTCACAAACACTATCATACTCTCACAAACACTAGTATAGTCATGTTCATTTACTATCATACTCTCTTTCACACTATTAAGGATGCAACAACATGATAGTGAATGTATGAGAGAATGATATGCAATGTATGCAAGTATAGTGGTATGTGTGAGAGAGTTTGATTGAAACGGAAGTCAACTTGAATTTCCAGTTTCCAATTGGCTTATCAAGATGTCTCTCCAGCCGGATCTCAAGGACAGTGTCCTCAGTGTTTGTGAGAGAGTATGATAGTGTTTGTGAGAGAGTACGATGTAATGTGTGAGCGCAAGACTGAATTATTTCTCAACAACGGCCTCTCATATTTTAGTCCATCATCACCACAATGTATTTTACTGAAAGCAATCCTTACCTTTATTGCATTTTTACCCTTTTATTTAGTAATTCTTAACTTGCTCCTAATGCATATGGCACACTAAAATGTAACATAAACCCAACAGGTTTTGGAACTCATTATTATTTAATAATCATACATTTCTGATAAAAGTGTGACCAATCATTTTATATTCGGTATGAATAATATTATTTTGCAGAGCTTCCTGTCTGTCATCTGTCGCGCGCCTTGCCTACCACTGTCATGGATTGCGAGTCAAAATGTGCCTCACTGTTCGCACCATCGAGCCATCTCACTATGCTATTGTTGTTCTTCCTCCTTCACCGAAATGTATCTCAACTGTGCATAAAATGATAGACATTAAGGAATTCCTTCAACCACAGCACAGATTTGTATCAAATGTGAATGTACAGTCATACAAAAGTCACATTAATTAAAATATGAAGATTACGACTGAGGTTGTGCTGCAGAGAAATTGGCCTGATTTAGAATCCTTGTGCTGTTAATACCGTTCCAAACAAAATGGAAGTCACATATGAGGAGAAACTATTTGTGCCACAGTCTGAACTGTAGCATTTGTCGAAAAACAACCTTTGACATTATCAACAACATTATCATGATAAACGTTTGAGTTCCTCCTGCCGTCTGAAAAACTCATTTTCTTTTAGGATACAGAAATCAGTTTATTTCAAGTCGAAAGTATTAGATGAAGCATGAAAAGTTTACATGGTTGCATCTGTAAATACCACATTATATTTCCCTGAAGGAAACATCTGTGGACTGTGGAAAAGCAAACACTTTTGTTTTCTAATGGGCCCTGATCTGTTTTCCTTGCGGAGTCCAACAGGTAAACCATTAGTCAGGGCTGCACGCTCCTCCTAATCAATTTATACACTTTAAAACCATTCATCTCCATATCCCTGTTTGACTCCTATATTAGATGCAAAATGTCAGATACTGTAATAACGGTGAAGCAGGGCTCAGGATTATTGCAGAATCGCCAAATACAAATGATTTCTTTCCCTCTTGTCGTCCTCTGGCAGTCTGCCAAGTTCATCTGTTTATTCCTGTGGCAATGCATCAGTGTAGTGGAGAGATGGAGACATTTTACTCTGACAAGCAGGATGAAGATCCACATTGTGACGCATTGCGGGGTGATGAGTTGGGTTTTTACTAACATGATGGTAAATGTGTGTAGTTGTTAACAGAAAAGCAAGTCGGAATTCACATTAGCAGATAGAGGAACAGCAATATGCTCACGATGAAAAAACTGTACATGTGAATATGTTGAGTTTGTAAGTAAACATGCATGATTTGGAGTTTGACCAATCTTATTTGAGTGAATGAGGGAAACCTGGATGTGCATCAGCTTTTGCTTTTTAAAGGTGCAGTGTGCAGGATTTGTGACATCTAATGGTATAGAGTGCAGATTTAGGGAGAGGATTTTGTTACTTCATTATTAAATCAAATAGATTTGATCTGAAACCAAACACGAGATTAGAGAGCAAAAAACAGTAAGTGGCAATCAAAAAAATAATAATTGTGATCGAAACAGAACAGGTTGCAATTGTAAAAACAATATGAGAGAACATATTTCTTCAAATTCAATGAAAAATAATGTTTGTAAGTAAAAACACACAGCCATTTTGCTTATAAATCAGTCCTCCTTGCTTTCAAGTTAAATTCCTTTGCTTGCAAATCAGTCCTCTTTGCCTGCGAGTTATAAAGTTTTGTTTGCAAATCAGTCCTCTATGGTTTTGGTTGCAAATTCAACAGCACTTGATGGGCGGGGCCTACGCTGGTGGATGGGAGAAGAGTTTCTATTGGTTGACTCCAGCGCAGCTATGTCTTCTGCATCACACCCACTTCTCCCTTGAGCTGCTGCTCTTGAAACGTTTCCCATAAGTAATGAATTGCGCTATATATCGTTGGCTACAGCCTGCCGTATATTCACAACAACAACAACAACAATAACACAATCAATGAATTATAATGCCCTGCTGCTGCAAGCACACTGGATTTCTCAGAGGATTATGCTTCAGCAGGAGTGTAGACGTATGTGCGTAACCGCAGCCATTTGTGCGCACCGCTGTGCCAGTTAAGACCTGCCTTTTCAACGTGCTTATTATAGACGCAAAAAGTACCGCAATCAGATTAATTGTTTGATAAATCACTTTGCACATGCTAAAATAACATATTTAAATTTTTCCTCCCAGCACTCGCAAAATTGCGTGTAAACGCCCCACAATGCATATGCAATAAGGCAGGGTTCACCAACCTTTTTGAGACAGAGAGCTACCTTAAGGGTAAAAAATAATATGGAGGGCTACCACATTAACATTTTATTTTTATTTGTTTACCATTTAAATGATTAATATTATGCATTCAACTGCATACACATTAATTCCAGTGCTTACTCCTAACGATTACCAGTTTTTATAAACAATATCAAAGATATTTTACTGAGAGATCATACGGATACATGCAAGTGAGGTGAAGTGAAGTGAGCCCGCGGGCACCGTATCGGCTGCCTGCGGGCTACCAGGTGCCCGCGGGCACCACGTTGGTGACCCCTGCAATAAGGCAAGACCGCTAAAAGGATTGCGAGAGCTATTTTGCCCGTCTGAGAGGCGCAATCTGCGTTGTGCCCTGTTAGTAGATCAGCATCAACGCAAATTTGCGTGTGCAATCCAGTTTGCGCACGTTTTTGCATGCGCAAAGCTTTAATAAATCAGGCCCTAAATGTTTAAATCACAGCCAGAGGCGATTCTAGAGTCTGTAGGAGCCCTAAACAAAAATTCCCAGGGGGCCCTTCCAACCAGTGTTCATCACCATTATGTTACAAATAACGAAAAATGTATGAGTTCAAAATATTTTTTTTTCAAAATGAATAAAATAACATGGAAAAAACTTAACTTAAAAAGTATGTGAAAATATAAATGTAAAGAACAAAAAAATACTGTAAATGGCTTAAAAAACTATATAAACTTGGTAACAAAAAAACATTACACTGTACAGAACCCACATATAGAACAATACAAAACTGTAAATAACTGAAAAAACATTTATAAACTGAGTAAAAACACAATTTTCTCCATACACATTAAAGTCTAAGATGGCCTCTCTCCACACTCACTTATTTCATGCATTATTTTCTTTGGGTTATGGCTCAGGTATTTGGTAGGCTCTGTAAAGCAAGGCCATTGACTAAAGTATGTATAAAAGTCTTGAAAACATGTTTATTATGCAACTTCAGTGTTAAGGCTCACATTGCTCAGCATACATGTGTATACGACTTAGGAAGATAATGGTTGCTTGAATCCAGAAGGACAGAAATATAACATCACTGATGCCAACTGTACCAAATAAGGAGACAGGGAAGAAGAATTTAGAATGCAGATTTGGGGATTAGGTAAATTGGACACTCTAAATTGACCATAGGTGTAAGAGTGAGAGTGGTTATTTTTCTCTATTGGTCCTTTTCCACTATGGTCCCGGCTCGTCTCACCTCGTGTCGACTCGGCACGACACAGTTTAGGTTGTATCTCCACTACAAAAAAGTACCTACTCAACGTGTCATCACTGCATGGCTACATACAACACACACACAAACAAGTGACTAGTTACTGGTAAAGCAGTTGTTTCCAGTGTAACTGAATCAAATGACATTGATCAGTTAATTTAAAATATTTGTAGAGTACTTCATCCATGACCGGAGCACAGACTCCATCTGACACAGGGTTTCCCATTTCCCTGGTAATTGTTGGAGATTAATCCACATTTTTAGGATTGTTAAGTACTTTTATCTGATCTAAAGTTCTGCATTGTTCGGGCTTGATTCTTGTGTTGGACGTCTTTTCTTGTGATGGCACTCTGGCCAATCAGTGGCCACCAGAGCAGGTACTAAAAAAAGTACCGTAAGAAAACTGTGAAGATTTGTGTCTGGATCAACAAATAACATCACTATACTCATACACATATACTGGTTTTAACCTGAAAATGTTGTTCAGTTATACTTTTTAGGTAAAACTTTTTGTCTTATTTTTTTTTTAGGGAGGGGGGTTCAGGTCTATGGGATAACAGTACATTTTACCCACCTGGAATATCTCTGTCTAAATGAATACCGTTTCTAACGTCTCTGGCACAAGTGTGAGAAAACAAATGTATGTAGCTAAACAGACTGGGTCCTGCTCAAACAAGCTGTAAGAAGCAGAAACAATGTGCGGCTGCTGATAAGTTACATGTGATGAAAGTGAGAGAGCTTCTCTGTTGGAGTTTAAAATCCCGTACTCTACGACCACACAAAGCCTTGCAACTATTGTTTTTAAACGGTTTCTGTGCAATAAGCACTATAACTATTTTGTATTATAAGTGTGTGTAATTTATAATTCCTTGCATTATTCATGCTTTGCAGGCTGCTGGTTTCTAGTTCTTGCAGTTCTGCTCGGACTAAATTTTGATACAGTGATTAAAGGGGACCCACACAAATAAACAGCCACACAAACAAAAGCCTCAAGTGGTGTATGTGCTCTGAATATTAACTTCATGTAACTTTCTCAGGGCAGCGTGCCAAGAAGTGTGGGGTGTTAATATCTCAGAGATAACATTTATCACCATGGATGAGAAGACTCTTTTCTCTCACGCTTGAACAGGTTTTATTTCATAATAATCCCTTTAACGGTTCAGTCCAACCAATGTGGAGTGTTATTATTTATTATGTGACTGCAGAATGTGCACAGTGTGATATTTGGCATCTGGTCCTCTCTAACCTCATCACTTTGGGGAAAAAAGAAGAACATTCCCACAGAAACAGGCTGTTTTTTCATCCACTTGTTGATGAGCATAAAACAATGTTAATGCCTGACTGAGATTGCAGTGAATGCATGCGGTGAATATATAACAGCCTTAAGTCCTTAGTAGATTGTGAATCTGTGAATTTAGATGTTGTATAATTCACATTAGGTGCAACTTGATCAGGGAAACCAAATATATCACAGGAAAGAAAACATGTGGGAAAAAATATGTGTGTGTTGTCAACACTGAAAAAGACAGACATACAGACATTCCTGGAATTTATAGATAGATTTTTACCTGTTGAAAGCAAATCTTTGTCCAAAAATGTGATCGCAAGCTGCATTGACTGTTGTTTTGAGAGTTTTGTAACATGCAAATAAATGTGCACACATTTTCTTCTCCTTCTTATTTTGTCTTCTTCCACGTAGGGTTTGCCACATAAACATAACAAATGAATGTGCATGTGTACAATGTTACATTTGAATTTTACATGTAATGTAAATGACATAAATGTACACATAACCCACACATGAATGTGCGCACATCATGACACACAAGTTAATTTTGGCCAGGCTTTAATTTTCCAATTGTCTCTTCCATGGTTTCCACATTTAAATCTACTCCTATTGTTTGCTAATTTTACATTGTTTGCCCATTTTTGCTCAATATTTGGATAGAAATTTGATGATAGATTATCCACATCAAAATGGTTCATTCCCATCCCAACAAAACTATAATGATTGAATTATACGGTTTAAAGCATATTAAATGTTCATGTCAACTTTTTGTGAGATTAGATGTTGAATTAATTAAGTAATGTAGTCTCTTGGTTAATTATTAGCTCCAACATCTACTTGGTGTATAATTATGATTGAAAATATGTCAGTTTAGTCACAGAGAAATCTCTGGAGATTACACATTTTCCTTTTTGCACATAAGCAGATCATCTCCATGTACACATGTAACAATACAATTGGGGACTGTCTCCTACTGTCTGTTAGCAAAAAAAAACATACTTGCAGGATTAGGGCTACCCGGAAACACCACTACACACATTTATATTAATTGTAAAACCTGATTAAAGTGTGTTCTGTGGATTATCCAGTCCAACAAGGACACATCATTGCATATTTCAGCAAAACTTTAAGTTTCTTGGCAAATAAGCTACAGCTCGACTAAGTCATCTGAATTCTCGCATCCGGAGATTTTATCAGAGAGTAATAACCAAAAAAAGGGAGGCACATAGGTTTTAAAGTGAGTCATACCCAGCTGAAAGGTTTCTCCTTTAACCACTAACTAATAAACAATATTTATTTGGATTTTAAAACCAGACTTGAAGACAAAGCTGAGAGATGATTTAATCGTTTAAGCACGATCAGACTTGTAGCTCGAGGTAATAGGAAGTGTGGAGTAGCCACAGAGAAATGGATGGAAGGAGGCCAGACTCACACCAGAGCCAAACCAAGTGCTTTACAGAGGCAGCTGAACAGGCTTGGAAACAGAGCGAGGGACTTACCACAGTAAATATCAGAGCTGCTGAAAGATGTGACCGAATGAAATCCATCCAAGCTCTGATCCAAAGCAATGGACTATCGGCAGGATTCAGCAACAAAGTGAGGACAACTGTGTGGACACTTATCACACGTGCACGGACAAACAAGTTTTCAAGTGTGTCCACAGTTTATTCATGAAGGAAGTATGTATTCCATCCATCCATCCATCTATTATCTACTGCTTTATCCTCCACCTGAGGCCTATCTCAGCTGACATAGGGCGATAGGCGGGGTACATGGATGTATGTGTTATTTAACTGAAATCTGATGATGTCTTAGTTTAGTTGCCATAGAAATGTATCTTTTTCATTACTTATCTTACTTTAATAGACAACTAATGATGAGCCTGCAGATTGTAACAAACAGTCATGTACTTTAACCCCTTCCCTAAAGTACATATAAAAGGCTTATTCTCAAGTTACAAAAGTAAAGTAATTTTGAATTGAGTATACTTGAGACACTGAGTCCCAAATGTTGAACACTGGACCATTATAGTGCAACTTTGAATTTTAACCGCTCTTTGTTTTCCGTGAATCGCAAACTTGCAAAAATCGTCTCTGCAGCAGTGGACGCCTCTGTGGTATGATGTGAAGGTTCATGTCACGTGCTGTGAAAAGACTGGTTGGTTAGCAGTGTTAGGGTAGTTACTAAAAAAAGTAATCCATTACACATTACTAGTTACTTTTAAATAAAGTAATGCCTTACCTTACTTAGTTACTCACTTCTTAAAGTGATTAGTTACACTACAAGTTACATTACTTTTGGATTATTCCATGACATCTCTTGAGATGCACCATACCTTAGTCGCCAATTAACGCTGTAAAATTAAACAATAGAGTCTTTATTCTAAAAAGAGAACATGCACACAATCTCTTTTCTCCGAACAAACAAAAACAAGGCTAAACATTTTGTGCAATTATACATTTTGTTCATCAACATTTGTTAGTAAAATGTTACAGGCTAAGCCTGGTGTGTGTGGAGCTGTGTATATGGTGTTGTGTGTGATGTCAGAGAAGGTGCGTTGTGAAGCAGGAAGTAATGTGTGCGTTGCACTGCAGCGAATATCAGTCATGTGTTTGAGTTATTTTCCCTTTTGTGAGGGAGTGGCATAATAACAAAGAGAGGCTGTGCATCACCTGCAGTGCTGTAAATAAAAGTGCTGTTCTTCAACGCAGACAGAGTCCCGTAGTTTGTGTGGTTGCCGTGTGAGCTAAGCTAAAGTAACTAGCGGTTTCGGGGGTCTGCCAGCTTGGTGATGATACCAAAATTTGAAAATTTGAAAACAACACTGAATATGCGTGTCCTTCCTCCCTTGATTGTCTTCTTTCGTCTCTCCTCGAGTCAAGACTATTTGTGTTTTCAGTCCTCCCGTAAAGAAAGTGCATGAAACGAGATAATATTTGATTCATAACTGTAATATGATTAGTGGCGTTTTCAGCAGTAACGCAATTACATTACTGCATTACAGACACATGTAATCTGATTACAGTTACACGTTACTTTGTATCGCGATACCCTCAACACTGTTAGTGACAGAGATGGCAGTCAATCAGCCATCTTTAGTTGAAACAGCTCAGAGTAAAAGATAGCGTACATAATGGGATTGGATGATCTGCCCAAGGGGTGGCATATACAGTGGTATGCAAAAGTTTGGACCACCCCTGTAAATTTTCATGATTGTTTTGGATAAGAAATTTCAGTTAAATATATCATATAGGAGACAAACACAGTGATATTTAAGAAGTAGAATAAAGTTTATATGATTTACAGAAAGTGTGCAATAATTATTTAAACACAATTAGGCATGTGCATAAATGTAGACACCCTTGCCATTTTATTGATTTCAATACCTTTAGCACTAATTATTGGAACTGAAAATTGGTTTGGTAACCTCAGTGACCCTTGACCTCCATACACAGGTGAATCCAATCATGAGAAAGAGTATTTAAGGAGGCCAATTGTAAGTGTTTCTCCTCTTTGCATCTTCTCTGAAGAGTGGCAACATGGGAGCCTCAAAACAACTCTCAAATGACCTCAAAACAATGATTGTTCAACATCATGGTTTAGGTGGAAAAAGTACTAAAATATTTTACTCAAGTAAAAGTACCAATACTTTGATGAAATATTACTCAAGTAGAAGTAAAAGTAGTCATCTGAAAATGTACTCAAGTAGAAGTAAAAAGTAGTTCATTTAAATTGTACTTTAAGTACTCCGGCTTCAACGTCCTGGTTTGTGTGGGGAAACCATCATTGCAGGGGTGTTTTCGTGTTTATCACTAATATGGGTTTTGTATGTCTACAAATGTGGTTTTGGTGGGGGAAACCTTTTGAAGGTCTTGGTATATGTGTCCAGCCATGGCAAAAGCGTTCACAAGTCTACTTCGGGACATTTGGAGTTATTTACAGATTCCGAAAGTGTGATTTCTAAGCTTTCCAACAATGTCAAACACATGTCCATTGATCATTTTTGAAGAAGATATGGCCATTTGAATGTAGGCACTCCTCAAACTGCTTTAGGGAGAATTTTAGCCTCAAAGATTTACACCTTCTGAGAGCCAAGAGACAGAATCATCACATTTACATAGCACAACCCCCTCCTGGTCTAAGCTGTCAGTGAAACCACACTGTTGAAGTGGCTCTGTGGTGGAGTGTGAAAAAAACAACAACAAAGGCTCTGGAATGTGAGATCGCCACATCCAAACTAGGAGTGATTCAGCGATAAAACAACCTTAATTCAAACACAAAGTTTATGGTTTTAAGACCCACAATACTGTGATTTGAAGCATGTCGTGGCTTCTTCAAAACTTCAACTTGTGTAATTTTGAAAAAAACGAAAATCCCTAATTTTGAAAAAAAAACTTTTTCCTGTTTTTTCTCGTTTTACACTTGTTCCCACTTGGTCCGTGGCGGGTCACATATTTGCTGTTTGTTTGTTTGAATTATCATTTGGTTATTATTGTGTAATTGTAGTTAATTGATTGTTGGTTAGCAATGAGGCAGCCCAGTGCTTGGGGCTACAGCTAGCCTAAGGCTATATTAGGCCCCATGGCCTCAGTTGGAGGAAGGGGGTGCGTAGAGACTGTGCAGAGAGAGAGAGAACTGTTTAAGGGTAAAATGTGCACGGTTTTTCTTTTTGAGAGACATAGCCTGGCAACTTGATGCCTATTTATTTTTTTCATTTGAACAGTTTTTGTTTTGCATTTTTGACTTTTCCTGACAGTATAAATATTTGCACATTAGAAAATTTTTAAAATAAATAAACAGAGGACTTTTTAGAAAACTTGCATCTTCCCTGACTCCACATCAGCTTTCTGTAAATCACATACATTTTATTTCACTTCTCAAATATCAATGTGTTTGTCTCCTATATGATATAATTAACTGAAATGTCTTATTCAAACAACCAATGATTTATAAAAGAAAATCATGAGCATTTACAGGGGTGCCCAGTGCATACCACTGTAAATAGAGAACAGGAGAGGGCCCAGAACAGAACCTTGAGGAACACCACAGGTCAACCGGGCTGACTAGGGTACATGTAATTTCTTACATTTTAATAGCGACAGGATCATATGTTTCTTTCTATGTTTTTTTGGGGTTTTTTCTAAACCAAAATTGTATTATTTATTTACTTGTTTACAGTGGTGCTTTTTGCAGAAATGAGGTTGATGATGACCAAATGTTGGTTATAAATGTGATTAGTTGCAGGAACAGAGCCATACAACAATCTTTAAAGACAAGACAATCATCCTGCTGCTTATTTGTTTATTCCATTACCGCTTTTGTCCTCATATGAATCTGTCTCTTTTCTAAAGGTATTCTTTGCAGGAAAGATTCAAAAAAGTTGAAATAATTAGTCATGATTAAAGGTGCTAATGTGGCCAAAAACGGTTACTACATTCAAATTCAAAAATACCGAGGTCTTTTAGGTTTGGTTTTCTGAAACTGGCAACCTGTGGTTGCTCGGCAGCTGAGACTCTACTGAGTGCAATGATTGGTAGACGGCGGTAGGTGGCGCCACATGCCAAAACATGATTTCAAAACATAAACATGATTTGCAGTCTGCAAAACATTTTTTTTAATGCTAATATTTTGGCTGTACTGTTGTTGTTGGTGAGTTCAGTTTGTTATATGAACATTATTCCTGAGTCTCTGTGACATATTAGGAGGATTTTATGGCCAGTTGCTTTAGATTTATTACATAATGCAGCTTTAAACCTGTATTGCAAGAGCTACGGTAGATTTGTTTCCTGTTCCTGTTAAATGTTATTTATTAATGGCTATTGGGGCTTTCAACAAATAGGATAAAGATGTTTCAAAAACACATGCAAGATCATATCTTTAACTTCACCATAGTTGTACAAAGTGATCATTTTAGATGCAAATCTGTGTTTTTTTGTGTCTCATGTGACAGCACAGTTGTAGGTGTACACCTGCAGTGCAGTGCAGCACCAACAGTGCTAGAGCTTGGAAGTAGCTGCATCCTCCATCCTTTAAGAGCTGTGGCTGGTTGAGAAGAGGACAGACAAATAAATCATTCCAACAGCAGAGCTTGGCAGAACAAAAAAAAAAGGTTGGATGTCGCAGTGTTGGATCGCCACAGGATCTTGATATTATTTTGGTCTGTGATTCTGAAGGAAGAATAGAAAGGTTTATTCACATAGTTGCACTTTATTTGCTTAAAGCAAAACTTACTTTTATCAATAAATAAACATGAAAGTATTAAATACACTTTGTAAGAAAACAGCTCTTGATGTCTGAGCTTAGTGGAATTATTCTTGGATTATTCTACTGGTCTCAGCACTAAACTCTGTAAAGCTGTAGTATGCAACACATTTTTGGCTGCATTGATCAATAAATCCATAATCACCTTTCAACAGAATGCAAATCAAGTGATTTGAGCGAGATCCAGACCCCTGCACCACCTTTTGGCTCCCTTTACAGCTTTGGGGAAATATATCCCATGTCATTACACTTAAACCAATCACAGCGCAGCTAAAAGTACAGTCACATTGGCTGTTTTACTAAACAGCTGTGCATATGCTGTGGAAATGCAGCAGTTTCAGCTGTGGCAACACATGTCTAGATTGCAAAGAAACCTTAAAAATAAAACGGGGGAGTCAGTCTTTAACAACTTGACAATGAGACTCAACAATCTCAACTATTGCAAGTGATCCTGCCTATGGCAGCGTTAATAAGCTTTCATGCATTGGGCTCTTAAATATGTAGATACAGACATTCCCTGCCCAGGTACCCGTCCATCCATCCATTATCTACCGCTTTATCCTCCACCGGAAGGTCACGGGGGCGTGCTGTGCCAATCTCAGCTGACGAGGGGCGATAGTAACCAGTCTATCGCAGGGCCACATGAAAAAATAAAATAAAAATAACCATTCACTCACACTCTCAAACCTACAGTCAATTTAGAGAGACCAATTTATTGCATGTTTTTGGACTGTGGGAGGAAGCCGGAGAAAACCAACACCCACAGGGAGAACATGCAAACTCCTTGCAGAAAGGCCCTTGTTCCAACCAGGGCTCGAACCTGGGAACTTGGGTCTTCTTGCTGCAAAGGCGAGAGCGCCAATCACTACACCAACCGTGAGATTCGAAGATGGATTACAGGGACACTGATTAACATTTTCCTTATTTATTACACATGTAACTGCACTTTGTTCATCTCTAGTAACCAAGCTCAAATTGCATTTTATCAGTTAGATTTAATTAGATCTAATTAATTAAGTTTAATTATTGAGCAATTTAATTAGAATTGCTCATTTTAACAGCTACTAGTTGACACTGCTTGTTTGACCCCCCCTTTAATTATTTGCTCATCGATTATTAGTTATTGTCAGTGAGTTCGTGTTGACAGACAGCAGTAGATAAAATGTATCTATGGGTCTGGATATACTGTATGTATGTTTTAGTGTATGTTTGAAAAGCAGCGACGGCAGCGTGTTACATAGATATCCTTGAAGTATGACTACCACACACATCGCAAATCTAAATGTAGTTCGTGAAACAATCACCATTCAGATAATGAAGATGGACAAAAACACAGCAAAGGACGCCCACAACTTCTATAGAGATTGTATTATATTTCCAAAAATATATGTACAGTCTATTACAAAGGTTACAAAGCAAAAAGAATTGTCTATGTAACAAGAAATTTGTCTAATTAAATGATTCTTCTTCTGTCGGGGAAAATACATTTGACCAGTGAATATTCTCAATACTTTCATCACAGAAAAATAAATAATACATTGACCATTTGTATCACTGTACAATCAACTAAACGGCAAAATAAAGACAAAGTCAAAGTAAAGATGGAGTTCCTATCAACTGTCTTTGGTCCTAAATGAGAAATTATGTACAACTGAAATTGTGTAGGTGACAATAATTCATCTGTGAGATATAAAAATATAGTGCATTTCCGATGTATTCAGAGCTCTCTACTGAGTAATATGTGTAAAAAAAAACAAAAAACAATATAAATAAAATGTACAAGTTTTACAATTATAACATATACAAAGATTCTCTCAAATCTCGACTCATTTCTGACACAATCAACAGTGCTGCGCTCTTTGGAAGTATCCACCACCTCGCCAAAGCGGTGAAACACATGTCCAACTGCTGTACCACAAGATTTGAAAAATAACTTCATACTCTAGCTTCGATTCCTGATTCCAACTGTCTACACACATCCTGCAGATTTATGTTTTTTCTCTCTTTCGTATATTCCTTTTTATATTTTTGTTTTTGCTGGAATAGAGCCACAGCAAATCTTTTTTTTTGTTGTTGTTGTTGTCCGGAGCTGAGTGAGAGTGTGAAGGAAAGAGAAGCTGAAACAGGTAGAAAAGTGACTTTGCTGGTGGTGGTGGTTACAGGTGGTGTGGACGATGGAATCGATTTTTATCCTGGATATAATCTCAATTTGGCCTGAAAACTGCTGTTTCCCCAGCGCAGGCGGGGAAGAAGAGGAGGGACAGGGTGTGAGGGGGGGGGAGGGGCCTCCAGGGGCCCTAAAATGAGGGGGGTGGCGAGACAGAGAGTGAGTGCTGCGATGAACTGGGGAGTTTTGTGCTGACTGAACAACTTTACATCTATATTCAATTCAAAGGTTTGGCCAAGACCCAATTGCTGAGCTTTGCTGTATGGATAAAGGGTGTGTGCTCGTGAGAGAAAGTGACATGGGGGCTCACAGCTGCACAGTCCCACAGTGAAAATAGTTCTCAACATATGTCTACGATAGGTGGGATAATTCCAAGAGCTGCGTTTGAAGTTTGCAGATGTGCATGCATGTGTGGTCAGGTCATTGACGTAATGCTCTCCAGTCACTCTACAGCTGTGTCTTAATTAATGGGACACCTCATTCATAGAACATGGTCTACACGGTCACACGTGGCGGGAGAACCAACATGAGGTGGTCTTGTCTACGGAGGAATTTGCTTATTTTGTCACCATTCTTTAACATCCATTTGTTTGTAAAGCTCTAGTGTGTAACTCTGCCCTCGCTTTTACGTGACCAAGTGCTGCATTCCATTCCATTTTCATCCGAAGTCAGAGCTGCTTTTCAGAGAGAAGTGGACACATACAGATACACAGGCTCGTCACTGTTAGTCATTATTAGCAATACCGGTTTGCGGCATATTTACTGTCAAAAAAATACAACAGGAGTGCTATTCACCGTAAAAGAAGCAGTGTTTGTATACTGGGATATGTGAGAACACCAAGTCCGACAAATGGAACACACCATTAGCTGTGGTGATCTCACCCCAACTCCACCCCTATCACTACCCAGTTGCAATATACACGTATGCCCTCAACCTGCTGACCATCCATGTTTATCCATGTTTTTTTTTTGTTAGCTGTAGACTCCACTTCTGAACCTATTCTTGGGCACCATTGCAGCCTTTGCAGCCATCTTGCTTTACTAGCGCTATGTAGCTGTTGTGCTTCCGTCTGTCTCTCACCCTCTGAGAAAAAACACACACCAAGCGAGTCGCGTGGAGCTGATGGGTTAATCAGCATTGTGTGAACTCATTTGGCAATGGATGAATAGAGCTGTATACACAACATTCTGCACTAAAACGTCGCCAACACGGTAACTAGCGCTCTCTTTTGCATTTGAAGTGGAGACAGATGGCACCAAATAGGATGCCTGGCTTTTTTTAGGGTGCATTCTGCGAGGAACCCCCCTTGTCTCTTTTCTCCACGTATACAACTGAGTGGAAGAAAAGGGGAAGCCATCTTAAGATACACTTAAATGCATGTTGTGTTCATGCCTGAGGGATGATGAACGGTGGAGTTGCATGAATAAACAAAAGGGCCTGTGAAGCAGCCGTCTACAGAGGCAGAATGATGTCGTCTTAACAGCATGAACTGCTCGAGACGCAGGTTCCTCCATTTTCATACCCAAACCCTGAAGGGGCACTTTGATTTCTGTGAGGCGTTGGTGTCAGAAGATGGTATCAGCAAAACTAATTGGCACATCGCTAGTGTTTTCAAATGTTGCCTCTTTCATCGCTGCAACCACTTGGTTAAACACTTCCGTACCATGCTCGGTTTTCATTAAATGTTTAGCATCTCATAGTGGCAGAGTAAGACATGATTATTTCATTGCATGACTTGGTACAGCTATTTTTTTTTTTCCTTTTGCTGTTTTTTTAGGTCAAAGAGGTACATTCCTTTTCCTTGCAGCAGCAGTGATTTAATCTTCCCAAAAGGTTTTGTCTCAGCACAGCACACACATGCGTTTATGCCTAGCACCTTTAAAAAAAAAACTCTGATTTCTACCTGGTAATTATTGCTCTGTTTACTTCGCCTTCTTTTGCAGAATATGTCTAACCCTTAAAACTGTGTCCAGAGAGAGAGAAAAACTAAACACAAACACACAGGGAGCTTGTTCACCCTCTAAATGAACTGCAGAAAGCATCACCACTGAAGTGCCTAAAATAGTGGCAATAATTCATCATTAAACATATTTAAGGCAGTATTACGTCTACACCTTTGTTGGATTCACCCTTACAAATTCCTGTGTGCAACATTTCAGGCAAAATGACGGCAAAACAATAAGTGTTGGCTTCAATTTCAGTACAATCTTTCAAACAGTGCTAAAACATTCTACTCAATAACCGAGTCACGGTTTTCCTGTGGTGAACACTAAGACAAAAGGATATTGCTACTCTTATTAAAAAAAATTAAATAAAAATCAACAAACAAACAGGAAAAGCAAAAAACAAACAAGTCTGGTGATTCGAAGAGCAAGTGTTGCACTCATGGGGAAAACTCCTCTACAAAAAAAAAAAAACTGAAAGCCACGTCAAATGCTCCCTAACTCCCGGCTGTGTACAAGCACATGAGGTGTAGCACGGAAACACAAACCACTGCAAACAGTTCACACGGTTCAGTTTGCCTCAGTTCAAAGAGGGAGAGCTCAGGATTCACACCTAAAGTGTTTTTCCCTCTGTTTTGGATGAAAGAGAAGTTTTACCCTGTTGTCAAGTACAGATATAAGAGCAAAAAATAATTAAAATGTCACTATAAAAACTAAGTGAACCAATCAGAAAAAAACAAAGATGGCAAATAGACTAGATGTTTTTTTTGTTCTTTTCAAAGAAAATCCGTGAAAGAAACAGCATCAAACTCGTGTCCAATTTGATATGTGGTTGAGTTTGTAAAAACAAAGAAAGAACAAATAAGAGTCTCGTCCAGGTAGTTTTTTTTGTTGTTTTTTTGTCTTTGTCGCCCTTCTCCTCTCTTTACTGCCCTCTAAAGACTCGCACCACAATCCTTCACTGAGGAACAAAGGAATGATTTCACTCCGGACACAGCCGGAAGAGACAGACATGACAGATGTCTGTTTGCTTTGAAGATCCTGGTCACGTCCAGGACGCTGCTCCATTCCGTGTGAGTTTTTTTCTGCCCCTGCCCGAGGTGGAGGCCCATCCTAGTCACACCTGGACACCAGTGCCGTGAAGGTGCAGCATTTGGGCTCTCGCGGTCTGTATGCTGCTCATGATCTTCTTCTGATGGCCCACCAGTGTGATCCCCAAGCTCATCACGTCGCTGCAAGAGAGGAGGACACATCCATCAGTGCACCGGGACAAAAACCAGAGAGATTTACAGTTCATCAGGATTTTCATTGTTGTGAGGAAAGGAATGGAACAAAAACAGGCAGCTGAACACACACGTTTGCTTTTTCAATCACATCCTTATAGTTTTAAACATAAATTATGAATTGACAACAAAGAAAACTTTGATCTTTAGTGATCTTAGTCTTTTCATTTCTTACTCGCACGGAACATTTTATCGAGTGGAGACATGTTGAGATCTGGAAGGCAGCTCTTTTTAAAAAGATCACAGTATGGATTCATGTTGAAATTTGGATTTTCACATGTTCTCATCAAATAAGAATGAACAATAATGCAAAGTAATGCAGCCTTGGACAGGAACACACTTTGTGAGGATCTTTTATATTGATGAGGGATGTGAGACAGATTTAAGAACAATTTTCATTTTACACTGTGACAGGTTATCTTTAAAAAATGTTCAAACTAAACAAAATTGAAAAACACTCCAGGACAGTTATAGGAAAAAAAACACAAATGTACTGTAACCTTGCCATTTCTAAAAAAAGTGAAAAAAAATATTTGGGTGAAGCTAAACGTGGCTTTCACACACTGCTGAGCAAATGAACATAGTAATAATACTGCAGTTAAATGAGTAATTCTTTTAGCTGAATTAATTGGTTAATTAAATGTTACGTTTTTCAGTCAGTTTCAGCCTCATATGGCATGTGTTTTTATGTTTATTTTATTGTGTTGTGCGTGTTGTGTTATTGTGTTTTTTTAATTAATTAAACTGAATTTTCCTAAAAAATATTTTTTCTTTTGACATTATTATATTATTTTCACCAAAGAAAAGCATGTAATCAAAGTCTAATATTGAAACAGCTATACAGCTGAACATTGCTTCTATTATGTTATTTTGCATTTATCTCTATTTTTTGCTATGTTACGTGTTAGTGATATATGCTTGCATTATTATTATTGGTATATTTTGAGCACCTGCGTTTCACTACACTGATATAATGAAATGAAGAAAATGTACCTTATGTAAACAAAAGTTGCAAAAGCAAACTGGTGATTAGGTAGAGTTTGGGTTCGTGGAGTTTATGTACGTACAATAACAATGAGTTATATCATTTCTATATTTAAAGACAAACTTCACACCATTTAATTCTAATAATTTCTTCACTGTATTTTCATTTGAGCAAACAAACAAAACAACCCGACCAAATTGCCAAATGTGCTCCTTTAAGCCATGTTCTGTAAACGCATTTTAATTTCAAACAACACAAAAATATTTAATTGACTTTCATTGATATTGGACAATTTACGGACTAATATTGTAGTGAGAATAACCTGCCTTTTCTGGCTACACTATTTTATCAGCATAACATGTAAACATAGAGGAAAGTGTTCAGTTTGCATTATGAGCACATTAAAACAGGTGGCACAGGAGAATCAATAAACAGAGAGGCCCCTGACTAAATGTTATTACTATAATTTTATAATCTAGTCAGGGGCCTCTCTGTTTAATACTGCCTAGTTGTGTAATACGTTTATGACTATAATGTATCATAACAAGTGCACAATTAAAATAAAGGCCAAATAAAGGACACCTCTCTGCACATGCAGTAAATGAAGGTCCAGGCAAATTATATGAATATTTACAGTGAGTTACAGAAACTCCCAAGTCAGCCAAAACCGCGCTTGAACGTAAATTGCAAGAAAGTAGATTTTGACTTTAACTAGGTTTGGGTGGAAGGAAAGTGTAATTGAGATCACAGCGGAAACATGGATGTGCATTAATGTTCTCTGCTGATGCTTGAACCCTGGAGGGCTGCATATCTACTCACTCGATTGACATCCTGGCCACAGATTCCAGGGAAGTGTAGCCAGCCGCTGTGAAGTTGTCTCTGTATCGCTCCATCTTGATGGCTTCCAGCCACTCTCCCACCGAGCGGAAAGCGGTAAAGTCTGGTGTGTTCTGATCTAACAGTGGACTAATTGGTCTGCGGGATGAGCACAGGAAGATGTTGACGTCAGTTTGTGTGTGTGTGGGTAGGAAACATTTTACTAAAACAAAAAACCCCAAAAAACAATAAAACTGGAGGCTAAAGATGCCTCAATCCCAGTTTACTTTGTCCAATACCAATCGCTAGTGATATCAATATCACAACCTTGAGTATATGCCAATACAGACAACATCTTTGAAATCACTACATTTAGGCAGTAGAAGTTGGAGACATTTGAGACAAATGTCTCCAACTTCTACTGCATTTATTCAGGAAAAACAACACATTGTCCTTGTATCTTCAGTAGTATTACACTGCCAACACTCATTTTAATATGGAAAGACACTTATTTAAATGTTTAAATGTTAAGGTAACAAGTGCAGACCATTACGCTGAATGACAATTTGGCAAATTTTAATATTTTACTTGAATAGTTTTTGACACTCATTTCCAAAAAGGTATTTGCAATATTTAAATTAATAATGTGGGCACATTTAACATATTGTTATGAACATAGTAAATTTTTAAATTGCATTTGCATCTTGTCTATTACCGATTTACCAGCCATTAAAAAAAAAACCATAAAGCTTCATCTGTGAAATAAATAGAGAACAAAGTAGCAAATAAAGTAGTATTTTTAAAGTTTGTGCTTAGTCAAGCATTACTGTGAAATTTAGGATAGTTTTCTTTCCCCCAATATTTGACCCAGTGACTTTGTCCTGTATCAGACCAATATTGTTTTGGCTCAGTCCTTAGAGATGAGATAAAGCTATAACCAAAGTTGTCCAAAGGTGCAACAAATAGAGCATCAGTCAACACAATCTTAACAAATAGATACAGTCACATGTCACCTTTCTGCCACGGGAAATTTTTTTTGTTCAATATAATTTCAACTGCCGTATACGTTCGCCCCACACTGTCTCCTTATAGCAAAGTGCTTTTCTAACCAGCTATAACCTCCCGGTCTTAATCTCACCTCGTGAAAGTATGTTCTGACTGCAAATAGAATTCATTTGACAGGCGTCAGAGCGAGGTCTGGAGTCCCTGCTGCACTTTAACGTACCAGGAACTCATTATAGAGATTGATTTAAAAGCCCCAGCTATTGACCATAAAGCCATGGAAGCTGCTTTGGGGTATCGATCCCTGAGGATTTATCTTTCATCTGTGAACTACAGAGACTAAATCATGCACTGGACACTTTGGATCATCCGCTAATGCAGTAAAAAAATAAAAAAAAGTTTAAATTCTTCATTTCACAATGTCAGTCTGGGCTTTATTTCCTCACCTTGTACACGTTCCCACCGGGGTTTTTAAGGTGTTAGGGTTACGGATCATCTTATCAAGGATGCCGACTATCTGATCGAATTTGGGACGCTCTGCTCTGTCTTTCTGCCAGCAGTCCAGCATTAGCTGATGCAAGCCAGGCGGACAGTCCATGGGGGCTGGAAGACGGTAGCCCTCCTCTATCGCCTTAATGACCTGGAGAATGCAAAAATAAACAGATCATTAATGCCAGCATTTACGATCATCCTAAATCCCAAACCTCTTGTATCAATGTTTATTACACTAAACCCCTAATCCCCAGCCATAACCTTTAATTATAACCCTAACTGATGTATTACTCCTGCCATAATAACTTTGCTATCAGCCTTTGGTTAACCCTAACCCTTTACTATTATACAGAATAGCATATGGTGATTCTACAAGGCTTAGTTTAGCCTTTTAGAATTAGCATAAAGCCGACTCTTTAGACTACAGCCTTGGGTTTAAACCTAACCTTTACATGTCATCTTAACCCCAACTGTTAAATAGCAGCATTTGGTTTGAACCTGAAAGTAACATTTTAGTATCAACTTAAACTAAGTATCAGCTTTGGTTTAAATGTAAAAACTTAATATCAGCCTTTGTTTTGAACCTAAAACTAACCTTATACTCTCAGCTCAACCTAAACCTATTTAACATCAGCATGAAGTGTTTCAGATGCATGTGTGCAACAGACGTTGTTTGTAGTTATTCAAATTAGCCAGATTGCTGAGAGGTAGTCGACGAGCAACATGTTTGTGATCATTTCTTAAAACTACACCAATATACCAAACAGATACCGAGCAGGTCATGTCTGACTCATGCTAATGCTATTGCTAATGGTCCCTATTTCTATTTCCCTACAAAAACACTGCTAAAAGATACTTCTTCATTGAGAAATGTCAGGCAGTTCTGTATCATTCCAATGCCAACAAGCTCTATTGAGAATCCTGGCCTTGTTTTCAGTTATGTTGAACTTTAATTCAGCAGTTTGATTGCTGAGATGTGTGTTGGTTGTTTTTTTTTTTGTTTGTTTCACAACAGAGTCCAAATGAGAAACACAATAAATTTCACTTTGGACAAGTTTTAAAACAACCCATAATGATCGTCCTAGAGAAAATCTGAATGTAAATGAAGCCAAAGCTTCCACTGCAATAGTCATTTACATAGGTAAACTGCTTGTTTATTGCCTGTGCACACTGTTAGTCACATCTCAACAGTGAAACTGTTTGCAGATATTTACCAAGGTACTATATGGAATAGTGCAGACAGAGTTGTTTTGCTGAGAATCATTCCCAAGTCCTTTAAAAGTCAATAGCACAAAAAAAGTAAGTGCAGCCCACACTTTCATTGGAACCTCTTCCTCCCTTTTTCCTATTTCGTATGGATGAGGAGCCGTGTGTTTCTGAACACTGTATATTCATTAGCTATTCCTGTCAGGACCTCTCATACAACAATGAGTCATGGAGGGGAAAAGGTGTCAAAACAGCGAAAGTGTTGGGGAAAAATGCAAATCATGTTCTTCCAACATCCCCGGAGGATGTTTGCAGACAACTTGACAAAGTGCAAACATTTTCTGACATTGATGTCTGCCAAGTTGTGCAGTGGCAAACCACCACATACATTATTTCAGCATCCAGACATAGCATTTAGCATTTTAGCATTTCTAACATTGGACTGTTCAATCAGCAGGCCACTGCTTTGGAGGCTCGTAGAATCTTAATTATGTTTCGCCCCCCTGTGTTGTGGGGTAGTGAACACTGGACGCCATGCAGGAATCCTAAAGGCCAGAATCTGTTGCTTTCTACCATCAATCAAACTGTGTCAAGAGTCTGATGATAAGAACAGGCTGTAAGTGGTCTGGGTGCGTTCAGACTTCCTAAATGGGAGTTGGCCAGCATTTGTGGTGTGGTGTGTTTATATTTAAGCAAAAGTGATTTAGTTCACTTTAGGTTTAGTTTTTTTCTTTCTTTTTTTAATTCATCCAACGTAAATTATGTGCAATAATTGCAATGCTGACCATACAACAAGAATGATCTAAGCTAATTCCCTTTCAAGGAAGAAGTGAGCAGAATAAACGCAACAAATCCTTCTACCAGAGAAGGATTTCATTGGTAGAATGGAATCAGCTCTAAAGTCATTACATCACCGATGCCATATCACACCTCATTTCTCCAGTTTTTGACACAGAGTTTCCGTGAAATTCTTTTTTAATGTTTTGTGTGGTTGTATGAGGTACTGACACTCGGCCAATAACCAGGGCTGCAACTAACAATTATTTTGGTAGTTGACGAATAAGTCGAAATTTTTTTTCGATTCACCACTATTATTTCTGTTTATTCAGAGTTTACGTCCAAGAACCATCGGTCTCATTGTTTACTGTAACGATGTGTTCTACTTCCTCGCAGTAGTGCAATATATCCTGGTTGAGCCCCCAGTGTAAATGAATAAAACAGTATTTATTATTGAGGACATACACTGCGCTGCATGTATGCTGCTAACAACATTAGCATGTTCGCTGCTCAAACCCCATATAAGCTAACGGACTCAATGTTTTTGTAACAAATCAAATAACTTTTAAATGAATATGTTGTTTCTAAGCTATTGAATAAGCAAGATGCAGTAAGGTGGTCAATGTTCTGACATAAACCCACTTTTATTTCATTAATTCAGAAAGCAGTTGGTGTATACAATGGGAGAACAGGGCCGACTTCCCCGACACTTCCTGTAATGCATTGCAGTCACTGAACATAGTTCAGTCAGTTTTTTTGGTTCATCCAATTATGATAATGCAGATTGATTATGGCGATTGATTGCCACCCTAGTATTTGCCAATTCATTGTAATTATCTTGCCTCTTTGAACTGGAAACTAAATTTTGTAAGGCACTCACTCTCCCATGCCAAGTTCCATAGTGAAAATCATTGTTTTAAACTTGCTGGAACACATGAATTGTGGGTCTACTTCTGCATCATTGGCTAAGTTTGTGTCACCTCACTCAATCCAAAGGAATAATCTCAAACATTTAAGCCACAAAATAACCACTTTGAAGTTACTGTTGGAGGCAGAAGCAACTCCTGTGTGATGTGATGTAAAATCATTGATTTTCTCTCTGGACTTCAGTGTGGGGAGTGAGCAGTTTACAAGACAACACGGAAATTCAGTACCTTTCATGCAATCGCACTTTAAGTTTAAACGTCTAATATCGTACACCATCTTAATGCCAAAGCCAAGTTGCTGACATCACCTGGGAATATTTCTTAACACTTTACAAATCTCACCTAAAGCTCCAGACGACTCTGAAAGTGTTTGCACTTGATGTTGAACTAAGAATGATGACACCATCTGTTTGTTTGTGTAGTGCTGCTTTAACATCAGAACTGATTCTACACATCCACTACAGTTCAGTAAATGCTGGATAAACTTCTAAATATGCACACTCTCACTGTTTCCAAATGCAGTAAGTCATTTTGAAGTGGAATTTAAATCTGCATGACAAGTTACATATAATAGCACCATCAAACCCGTGTTGTTGGGAGTGCTTTTTTATGCCATTCACATTTCAGCAGCTTTTCCTTCCAATAAATGTGCACTGCAAGAATAAAAAGACAGAGACTTCTTGAACTAATTAAAGCCAAGTTTACTAACCCCACTGAGCTGTAGTCATGAGGGTCCTGCACGAAAACCTCAAAGAAAAACGCAGACTGTGATTTTCTAAGTTTCACTGAGATGACTTCATTACGGATAATTAGAGTAGAATGTCGGACAATCTTGTATCCTTACTCTTTTCATTATCCTGAGTTAGTTTCGGCAGTAAAAATCAGGTGAGACCAAAATTCATTTTCTACCATTCTTTATACTAGTATGTATTTGTTAGTCAATAATTATTAAGTATTTTGATATTTGAGATTCTAAAGAAACCAAAGAAACCCAAGACTCACATGACAGAGCTACAAGTAATAGCTTTTTTTTCTTTTTAAATGATTTGCCTTTAAAATGTATTAATCTATTGTTGAATTAATCTATTGACAAATTATTATTATTATTATTTTTTTTAATATAAATTACAGTTAGCGCTATAGGAATAATCAATAATCATATGAATATCTGACAATCTGTTTGTTTGATGATGAAAGTAACTGACTACTGAAACTAAAGTTTGTACGGGTCAAGCTATGAGAATTTAATAGATTGGAACTTAAAAGATCACAAAATATTCCATAACCCCAATACTAACTCAATCCTAATGTGTATATTCCGAGTTCGGCTGTAAATGGTACACAGCAATACAGTATTTCTTTCATGTCTTCAGCTAGTTTCTACTTTATGGTCTGTTGTCCACCGACTCAGTGGCAACACTGTTGTGTTAGTACTTTTACAATCAGGCAGTAACTCACGTCTTGATTGGACATGTCCCAGTAAGGCCGTTCTCCATAGGACATCACCTCCCACATGACAATACCATAACTCCACACGTCACTGGCGGAGGTGAATTTACGATACTGGATGGCTTCTGGCGCCGTCCATCGCACAGGGATTTTGCCGCCCTGTTCAGTAAAATGCAGGTCAGTGGCTGGATTAAATATCAAATTCAGTACATCTTGCATAATTTCCCTCGGGATAAATAAAGCATCTTGAATCTTGAATTGAATCCCCTTCCCCTAAAATGTGAATCAGCGAAGAGTTCTGCGATTAAACACGGGGTCAAAACAAAAGTCAATTTATTTAAAATGATGTTAATGATTTAAAAACAACAGTGTATTTTTCATCTGAGAGAGTCTGGACACATATTTCAATTTTTTATTCTAGATACTTTGTTCATGTTAATGTTTTTTAACAAGTAGTATGTCCTCATTTCTTTGATTGAGAAACTCCCCATGAAACATTAAAGAAGTGTTATAAATACAGATTGCATGGAAATGTACTCATATCTCAGGAATAATCTCAGTAATCTTTTTGTATGATGTGTTTCAGCTGCTTGTTTAAAGTTTAACTTTAATTTTCTTCTAAATCTAGTGCTTTTATTTATATATTTATTTATTTATTTAATTTTCCTCTAAAGTATTGTAATTGGGTCTGGCTACTGTTGAAGCCTATGATTCTAGTGTAGTTTAAGGTATGGTTAATGTATGATTAAACAATCCTTTTGTTACAACCTCAGTGATATCAGGGGTCTTCCTAATGGCTTGTGACTGGATTATAGAGCATTTGCAAATTATTAGTTAGCTTTTCCAGAGATGGGCCTGATCCAATCTGATATCAGGTGCCAATATAGAATAAACTGACTTGTCAGATATCATACTGATTTTACAGATCTACAGACCAATCCAGACCAAGGCCAGATTCATAGTCTGATGGTTTTATTAATAATAAAAACATTGTGCAATGCAATTGCAACATGTTTGTTGTGTTTGTTTGTCCCTTGATGGGGGTCGCAAACATTGGTTATGACCTTTAAAACTCTTGATAAAGGTTGTTTTATTCAAACTTTGTAACTTAAATGCATGAGGTGCAGACTACGAGGGCATTCAATTGCATTCTTGTCCTTTTTTCATGATGATTTAGGAATTGTGAGTGGCCTCGGTGTGGAAAGAGAAAGTGCTCTTAGTGACTCACAGTTGTTGTGTAGACGGCCTCTGGATCGTCGTCGATCACCCGCGACAGGCCAAAGTCGGACACTTTGCATACGAGATTGCTGTTGACGAGGATGTTTCGCGCAGCCAGATCTCGATGGACGTATCCCATATCGGAGAGATACCTCATCCCCGCCGCTACGCCCCGCAGCATCCCCACCAACTGGATAACTGTGAACTGACCATCATGTTTCTGCACGGCACAGAGAAGCACAGGTGGGTCAGGCATCTTTGCTGACCGTGAGGGGGGAAAATGTAGGTCACAGCACTGCGGCAGCTCTAGCACAAGATTTATGATATTTATGCCACGCGCAGATCCTCCTGCTGACCGACTGCCTGCTCTTTCTCGAAAAATGTAAAGTTAGAAAAAAACGCTGCTTTGATCCTCGTGTGCTTCGGAGGTGATACGTACCCTGAGGAAAGCATCTAATGAGCCGTTCTCCATGTACTCAATGACAATCATAACCGGTTTCCCTGGAGACAAAGAGAAGAGAAAGACAAAGAGTTGGACAAAAAAGGGGCTATGATTAAGATACCTGAATTTTAGTTTGCTAACAAAGTGCACGCAAAATAAATAAATGTGCTGAAACAGCTTCCAAAAGTTATTTTTAGCCACGTGTTCATTGGCTTTTAATTAAAAGTTACCATCTGCTGCCTTTATTACAGCACCTAAATGAGAAAATGAAAACAGGGATTGTGGCTGATTTAATCAGATATAATGCCCCCCCCCCCATCCCCTCGACTACAGTGCTTTTACCTCCCAAAGCTAAAATACTCTGATTATTAGGATTTGAATTAGTACGTCTGAAACAATTAATTGAGAAGTAATCAGATAAATGCAGACTATTTTGATTGCTTAAGCTTTTGTTTCATGTCGCTTAATATCACTTTTTTTGTGCAATACAATAATACTGATATCAGCATCACAATTTTAAACTAATAGTGATACAGATACCAATCAAATTAATTAATTCATTTTAAACTGTTAGCGTTTTAAAAAAAAACACACATGACTTTGTGAAAAGTCTGTTAAAAAAAGCATATATGTGACATTGAGGGGTTTTCAGATGGTACCACATTTGAAATTTTTCTTTTTATAACCCACTGATTGTTGACCTGTATTGGACAAATACTGAGTATCATACCAATATGCCAACATTTTCTGGACCAAACAGCTAATCAAATAATAATTAAAAAAAAAAAATAAATCCTTAGCAGCAGGCCTAAATTTACATGCCCATCTCAGCCTTTCAGTGTGTTTACCTCTGGTCACAACACCTTCCAAATGAACCACATTGGGATGGTCAAACTGTCCCATAATGCTGGCCTCGCACAGGAAGTCCCGCCTCTGCTTCTCTGTGTAGCCCACTTTGAGTGTCTTGATCGCGGCCGACACGTCACGCTTTCCGGGCAGCTTCAGTCGGCCACTGCACACCTCCCCAAACTCTCCTGTAAAGGGATGACACCGTGTGTGAGTGAGGCATTGATGTGCTACGTTAAAAACAAAGACAAATCAAGCACTTCAAAGTGACAAATGTATTAAGTCTATAGTTTGAGATAAAGGAGGTGCTGTGCTGGAATACAAATTGGTGAGTGATATATTGTTATACTCAAGAGCGTGTAACCAAGACCTATTATAAGAGCAGCAGGTGCATAGTTGCATAGATATTGTCACTGACCGCCTCTGTAAAACCCATGTGGCAGCAATTTTTCTGGAATGTCTCTGCAACTGCCTCCAGCAGACACACATTAATTGCAATTAACTTTTTCCCCTTCTTTCCAATTGCACTATCAATATACAATGCATGAAGCTGTGTCCCTACTCAAGGTGTAAATATTTGCCTGTCAGTGTGATGTATGAGAGCATGGAGTGACTAAACAGTGGAAGATAGGCTCACCTGCTCCAATAACCCGCTCAATTTTAATGCAGGAGGCGTCCAGCTCCTTTGCAAATTGATGGACAGCCCTGCTCGGGTCCTCGTACGTCTCGGGGTCAATGTAGGTTTTGGTGCCTGGAAATTTGACTGTAGAAATGTAAGAGGATTACTGTTAAGATTAAATATGCACACTGTGCACCGCAGCGGGCACTTGACAGGCAAAAAGATTACAGAGAGCAGTGGTTCAGAGGGAGCTGCTGAACAGTAAGTGGCCTGTGTCAGAAGGGCTTTCACACGAGGAAATTCATCACAAAAGGGAAGAAAAGATTTCAGTAACCCGTATGTGGGGGTTTCTATGAGGCTGCTATGAGGTTACTTTCACCTCCCAGCAGCTAAGATTACCAAAATGAAGAAGGATCTGTCTCAACGGGCACCTTAGTTCATCTACTCGTCATATCTTGGAGGTTTTAAACCACATGATGTCATTCTGGGAAGGCAGGCCTCTTCTCCTAAATTCTCCTCAACGCTCCACTTTTTCAATTTCAGTTTGATGTACTGCCCTAAAACTCCAGAATGTCTCACAGCAATATGTTCTGTTGTACAAGTTACAACAGTGATTCAACTTTTTTTCTTTCTTCTTAATAAATCATTTAATAAATAAAAACTACAGGAAAACTACCAACAACCACAATTCACAACTGTTTTATGTTTTTGAGATGGTGATTTATATGACTACAGGACTATCTCATAGAGAGACAGACATTTGATCGATTCTGTTGAGACTAAAGCCCAATTTATACTCCTGCGTAAAGTGCTCTACGTAGGTTACGCAGAGCCCTCTGCGTTGACGGAGAGCCTCTCCGAGAGTCGCTGCGTCGTCTCCGGCTGCAAAAAATATATTTTAAGTGTCTGTCACTCCGTCAAGGGGCAACGGAGACGGCAAGAGCTGCGATTGGTCCTCAGGACAGGCCGAGCTAAGCTGCTCTGTCTGATCACTGCTGACAACACTGCCAAACTATAAATACGTCATATCTTAATACACACATGTTTAGACTCTAAATGGCTAATTTCTCGCCTCAAATTATCTTAAAACTGCGTTCCGTGACACAGAAAATTGAGAAACAGCCACAGTTTCAATTTTATTCAGCTGCAACAACAACAGTCTTTCTGACTCTTTCTCTTGGACGCCATTGCTTGGTAAGATTTTAGGATGCCAAAATCACCAAATAAAACATTTGAACTCACTCAATGAGGCAGCAGTGGATCATAAACTCTGGTGTGCCTTGATGTAAAATCCCAGATTTTCTCTGTGGACTTTGGTGCAGAAAAATTTGCAATTTAAAAAGCAAAACAGACAGTTTCCTGTGATTACGGAGACCGGATTTTAATACAACGTGATTGTTGATACAATAGGTTGGTTTAAAAGTAATAAAAAAATATATAAATAATACATTTTTTAGTGGAAATGTATGTTCTAAATGAATCTGTAAAGCTGACAATAAAGCAAAATGATTGTCTTTTAATTAAAGATCTTCACAGGTCCAACCTGAAACTTGAGAACTGATTCGAGACCTGCAGGGATTCAGATCCACATCTCGTATTGTCACATGAGAACCGTAATATATGACACAACCCCAGAAGTAACTGGGTCCTTTTGAATCTATGCAGACTTTTTTAAATAATTGATAGATTTTTTTTTACACCTCCAATATAATAACAGGTTCATCTTTAAAAAACAAATATAATATTTGTTTATAATAGAGTTCCTATGTGGTAGAATCTTCTGCAGCTACCGGAGTTTGTTGACAGCACAGACAGCAGTGAGGCTGCAACAAACTTTGGAGACTAAATCATTTATTCACACGGTGTATGTTGATCTACAGATGACAATAAGTAATTATACTCCCTGACAGTGGGGTCAGCACTGAACACCACGACAGATAAAGTAATAAAGCTCTGCGGTCTGTTCGCTACAAATGCCGCTTTATCTAGCTTTATCTATCATGGAGCAACTCTCAATGAAAGCAAATGAGATTTTTGTGCGGAAGTGGGGCGCTGCATTTTTAATTATTTTGCTTGACTGATGCCTCAGGCGAGACGTTTAGGATTTTGTTAAAAAAGAGAGAAAAAATGAAATTCCATGCAATTTCAAATAACGCTGATATGCGCCTGCTTCATGAATATCCTTGAGGAGAGAGAAATAGTGTGTGTGTGTGTGAGAGAGAGAGAGAGAGAGGAAGGAGTTTGAAGAAAAGAAGGAAAACCCAACAGGGTTAGGTAAAGTTCAGAGACAGGGTAGGGGGGTTTACAGTTCTGCAAAGTGCTCCAAATTAACAGCAAATTACAGTATTATGGACTATTAAGTGAACATACGACCCATGGGGCCTATTATACACCATATTTTAAATTTCTCTGATAACAATATAACCTGTCAACTTTAAAATATAATGAGTGCCGAGTAAATAGTGGAGCCACTGCGACTGAAGAGCGGGCTCACCAGCTGGAAATGCAACTTATTCTCAAGTGAGGAGGGCCAGCATGTTGTAATGCATTGTGCAGTGGCGGCAGCAGTGGTGGCAGCGGCATGAGGAGATTTCCCTCCACTTGGTCCCGTAATTGTTTTGTCCATTCAGGATGTCAGCGGATCTGATAGGAGACGTCTTATCGCCGCTACGTGGCAGACAAATTGGGTCTATATGTCGAGTGTGCGTGCGCTATCTGGCTCCTGTCGCCGCGGCAGCCTCTTGTCATTTGATATTGCATCGAGAGATCCCTCTGTTAAGCTCGACACTTGTTTGTGTTTTCTCACTTTTTCCTTCCTTCCTTCCTTCCTTCCTTCCTTCCTTCCTTCCTTCCTTCCTTCCTTCCTTCCTTCCTTCCACTCTGCCACAGATATAACCTGTGGTGAGCTGCTGAGGTGGATCTGTCAGACACTTAACAGTAGCCGACCCGGACTCCCCAACACTGCCTCTGCTCTAGCTGCGACCCCCTTGACCCTCTGTTTCCAAATCAGCAGTTTGCCTACAGCGTGAATCATTACAGCTCCACTCGGGGAAGCTGCATCTCCAGGGGCATCATTACAGACAGTGTGTGAGTGTTTAAAAAAAATAAAAATCCCCTTTTACTGATAGCAGTGTACACCATAAACTATGTCACTTGCAATTCAAGTTATGGCTTTAAAGAACACTCTTTCCTCATGGGTTGGCCTTCACCGCCACAATGATAGCTGTCACATTCATGCTTTCCTAGTTTCCTGACTACTTCATCTCTCCGCACGCAGAAAGCAGCCAATCAGCAGCAGATTTCAGGCCGATTGTTCCCAGTTTTGACTCCAATTAAATGAGTGGGGATGTAACAGTGAGGCCTGCTGGTGCTAATGGGTTTTAAAGGACCAGTGTGTAAAAAGTCAGCAGGATTTATTGTCAAAAATTTAATATACTACCAATTACCATGTATTTGTGAGCACACAATTGGTTTAAAATAGAAATAGTTTGGTTTCCGTAGCTTTAAAATGGTGGTGCATGAATGTTTCATTCAAACCATTGTCAAATGAGTTCAACCAATGTTAAGCTCGCTCTCTCTGTGTTTCCCAGCATCAGGGTTTATAGATCTTATGCCACCTAGCAACATTCCTACACAGCACACAGGAAGTGATTCTTTTTAGATGGAGGCAAAAGCAACATTGTAACAGTAAAGCTGCAAGGAGTATTATTGAAAACGTGTGAATTCTACTGCTCCAAAAAGTTGTTCATCAGTTTGACAGTATAAATGCTATCAGGTCTGATAGTGTTGCTTCACAAAGCTCTTTTTCAGATGATGCCCATCACATGACAATTTAGTAATTTAGGTAAACAGAGCAATATCTGAGAGTTACTAATGTTGCTCAAGTATTGTTGACGTGATGTTTAGTGAGTGTCACCATTGTTAGGTGCACTTTTTCTGCCAAAAACGGGGAGAACGACTTTCTCCCAGCTCCGTTTGTGCCGTGTGGTGTTTGATCTTAATGCATAAACTAGATTTGATTGGACAGCGTTTGTGTTGTAGAATATTTGCATAGCATGTTTTCATCGGTAACCGCTCGCCATGCTGCTTGGAAAGTTAAACAATTTGCTATTTCTGCATGAGCAGACCCACAATGCAATTCGGCAATGCTTAACACCACTGCATTCAAAGTGAATGAGAAGCATTTCAGCTGACTCCACCACTCTGTATGTACAAGTCGGCCATTCAATGTCACTAATTCTTACACAGTGGGCCTTTAAGGCACCTTTCTAGTCAATATGCAATTATATGCACACATAAACTCATACAGTTTCATCACTTTCAGTATGTGTGTGTGTGTGTGTGTGTGTGTGTGTGTGTGTGTGTGTGTGTGTGTGTGTGTGTGTGTGTGTGTGTGTGTGTGTGTGTGTGTGTGTGTTGGTGTTGATGAATGCAGGCACTCACACTGGAAGTAGAGCTCCTCATCTCCCTCCTGATCCGCTTTGCTGTACCCGCAGTGCCTGCATGGAGGAGGTAGAGAGAGAGAGAGAGAGAGAGTGATGAAATCAACTGATTGGTGCAGGGAGAAATAAACGCCCTAAATTACAAGAATCTTAATGTGGCGACTAACGCTGTGCATGACAAATCTCTTATGAAACCCGGCTGAGCAGCAGGAGCTGTGTGAACCCAGCAGCCTCACAGCCTGGGGAAGGTAACATGAGCATCTTATCATGCAACACACATCAAACAATACACATACAGTACAATGTAAAGGACTGTTCAACATTCTGCTAATATTGATTTATAACATCAATGTGCTGAAGGTTCCCTCAAGCAGGTGGCTAGCCACAAGTGATGGATGTGCACTTTCATTAGATGAAAAAAAAGAAGAAAAAAAACATTGTGTTTGTATGCAGCGGGTCTCCATTGTGCATGCAGCATTCTTTCACTCTACAGCCTCATCCTGTTTTCACTGCCTTCACGCTCTGGCCCTGTGACATCTTCCACGACATGTATAAGCTTGGAGCGTCAGGATATTTTCAGCTCCTCTGAACTCTGGATCCAGACAGGAAGTGCACCTGTACTTCACATTTTTTTTTTTATCGTGGATTGATGTTTTATTCAGCTGACATGTGACTCAGCAGTATCAAGGATGTTGGGTCATAGGAGATTTGTTTGGGCCCCTAACACATTTGCAGAATACCTCCAACTTTTAGTTAAGATTAAATTGTATATATTTTCAATAACATCTTTAGGGAATTATCTGTTTACCAATTCAAAAATGATATTAGTTGTTAGAGATTTACAGGCTATAAATGTGTCACTACATTATGCACAAATTTGCTCTTGTCACATTTTATATCCTGATTTGGGTTTCAAAAAGTTCAAAAGTTATTGTTATGTAGAAGGTTTTGTAAACAATGGTGTAATATGCCAGAGTCTCTTTTGTTTGTTTGGGAAACAGTGGCCTTACACCATTTTGTTATATGAAACATCTTAGCAATTATTTGCGAAAATAACCAACAGATTGAAAATAGGATATGAAATAATTAATAATAATATTAGTTGTAGTCCAGCATAAATTGGCTCAACTAACCACCCTTTATACTCACCCCTCTGAGGTGCCACATCATTGTGATTGTGGGATTTGTCACCTTTTACCCGATTATCAGACACAATTGGGTTCTTTTTCTGTCAGCCTCTGCTGTAATTTCAGCTCATAGTGGGTCTGGAAATGTAACCAGATGCTGGTGGGACTTGCGTGTAATCCCTCACATAGTGTTTTAGTGGCTGTAATAGCTTGTCTCACTGAACAGGAGAGCTGAGTATTTGTCCAGTCAGCCTCTGCATCTTCTCCAGGCAATTCAGTGCAGGTGAAATAAAAGTCTCCAGGACAAGCATGTTGGCAAGCACTGCTAAATCATTACTTATGGACACACTGCTGGAGTGACCGTCAACAGCAGTTCTCAGTCTCTGCAGCTCAGTTTTTTTTTCCTTCTCAGTCGGCTGTGGAGAGTTGTGACCACAAGAAAACAAACCAGTTTGTCTGGGCATGTTGTCTCTCTGGACTGTTTGATTTAGCCTCTTAAGTCTGTTTTCGTCCAGTTCAGATAAATGTATTCAGCCTCCAGCATTATCTGCCAATGCGTTTTCCTCTTTGCCCTCAAAAGTGTTCCCACAGAAGACGGTAAGACCGCAGTGAAAGTTAGCTCTGTGTCCACAGGTTTAGCTTCGCCATACTGGTGCAACAATAGTTCAACAAGCCCACAAACAGTCTGTGTTGTTGTTTCTTGGTCACAGTTGTGGTTTGGTGTGTTCAGCTCATAAGAAAGAAGAAGGAAAAAAAAAGCTTTTCGCTCATTTTTTGCTTGTTTGCAAGAGTCACTGTAAGATTCCATGGTTTCCATGGTCTTTAAATGTGTTAAATAATAACACATTTAAATCATTACATTTACTCCGTTGCTACAGGTGGCAAAGCTATGAACAATCTGTAAAGCTCCGAGGTCTATCAGTATCTACATGGCAATAAAGTCAGTGGTGTTTTGTTAAAGGAGGTGGGACACAATCAGATTCATTTAAAAGCAGACAAAGAGCCAAGTCAGTGTCCCGCATCACCAAACGAAGAGTTTTAGTTTCAACATCAATGTTTGCAAACTCGAGGATGATCATGCACTGCAGGACCTGCGCGATCACCTCCAGGAATAGGTTGATATGTAAATATTTTTTGTTTTTGTTTTTTAGTCCAGCAGCAATCTCTATTTTTACATAACGATGCAAAATGCCACAATTATCCTTCAGTAACAGACGTCTACTGTCACCAGTGTGTGGAAACCAATGACCTATATTGTTTATTAATACAAAAGACTGGAGGTTATACCACAATATCTACAGTGGTATTACATTAACCATTGGAGCAGTATTTCCCAAAACTTCCTATATGTGGAAACAAACATATCATAACCCACATCAAATCATTTAGAGCAATATATACTACCATTTTAAATAGGTAAACAAATGATTTCCAAGAAACGTTTGGTAAATTAATTAAAACCTAATTGTATCCATATTATTTAAAACATATAGAGATACATCTTAACACTAAACGGTTGGTTAAGCCCTTTGGGGACCCAAAAAAGCTGGGTGCTGGGTTTTGATAATCACATTACTGTTATTGCATGGGTTTGATTTTGATAAAACTTTACTTTCAATATATATATATTTTTTATTTTACTTTTTGAAAAGTTGTGGTTGATATGTCTGAAAAGTCTGCATTTAATAATCCTTGACACATTTGAGTGAAATTATCACAGCAGCAAATGGCTGTTATTTTTACATGATCGCCACAGATTTATAGATCTTTGTGTGCCTTTGCAAATGTCTCCATTACTGATTACAGTGGAATGTGTACTTCTATAAATTCCTATGATTCAGAAAGAGAAGGCATGCCATTTTTGACAAACAAGAGGCTAATTGTGTAAAGCTCTGGTGAAATGCCAATTCGTGCAGATGAGCACACAGATGAAGCATGTGAGGAAATGGTGATAATGACAATAGGCAGAGTGCTTTGTGAGCATTGGCACACACTTCATCCTGCCCTCAGGTTCTCAAACACACACAGGAAGGCAGAACCAAAGCTTTCTCGCTCTCCAGTTCTTGTCTGATAATGGCTCTTCACAAAAAATGGCTTAACATTTTTATTTTGGGGCTGGAGGGTGGGTAAAAAAAAAAAAGCATCACAACCCATTGCCATAAGCATGCCACGAGATGATGGGTGCACATGTGCGCGTGCATATGTGCACGTGACGACTCAAGAGGCCTGTGAGTGACAGAAAAGCTAATTGACAAGCGCAGACTCACAGGAGCGGAGAGTCAATGGGGCCCGCGAGAGCGTACCTTCTCCCGATGATGAAGCCGAATACCATGAAGACCAGGATGATGGTCCCCGCCACGGCCACCACTGCTATGATGATGACGGGGTTCTGCTCGCTGGAGACGATTGCAGCTGATGACACACACAGACAGAAAGATATGAGAAAGCACAGTGTGAACTTCGGCACATCAAAGAGCACAATCTACATGACATACTTGAGCCCAATGAGCAGCGTGGAGATTGATAACCCTCCCCCACCTCCTCTTCTCTGTCATAGAGGAGGAGGAGGGACACTTCTATTTTTGAGCAGTCCTCACACACGCACACACACACACACGGCTCTACTGTTTCAGAAAGTGGGCTTAATAGTCCCAGACGGCAATGGCAATGCCCTTCATCTCAAACAAAGACACATTCAGGTTGGATTGTTTCCCCATTCAGAGCTCTCATAGTGCTCGGATTGTTTGCATTGACACACTGACAATTGCTCTGCGTATAAAGTCAATGCACACAAGCAGTGTATTTGGTGGGTTGGGGGGTTGAAGTTATGCATTTTAAATCGAGTATATCCAAGGTGTTTCTTTAGCCTTGTTTTATTTATTTTTTCTGGAAGGGATGGGGGATGAAAAACCTGGTGACATTTGATCAGCTGTTACTCAATCACGCTTCAATATTTTACCAACTGTCTATTCTGGAATGAGGTTGGAGGACTCAACTGTCACGTTACATACAAGCAGGTGTCACTGTTGAGAATGAGACTAGCGGCTCGATATGCTGGTCAAGGACACTTTGACTTGCCTGCAAACGTCTAACCTTTTCATATGACACACTCTGCATGTGTTATGGGTAATTAATGTGTTCTCTTGTGTAGATGATGGATGTTCCACTGAGGTTAGCCTCCGAACTAAAGCTGGGTTACTGGCATTACTGGGTTTTTTATTTTAAAATAGCATTTTTAAAACTAAAATGATCTAAGTCTATACATGTGTTTTAACTCAGTATAAGGGTAAGGAAATTGGTCCACAGTGTATGCAACAGCTGAAAAGGTATGTCACATGACAATTAATGTATGATTAACAAACACTTGCTGGTGTAAACAGCAAACAAATGAGGCCAAATTGAAACTCAAACTGTAATATTTTGCCAGAATGTTGGAAATCCCTCATGGCTCATTTTCCCCCTCTTGATCAGTGTGATGGACCAAAATCCAATTATCACAAACGCTTATGAATTAACTGTTAACTGCAGAAGGGTTATATTAAAGAATCAATTAAAAAACAATTTTCTTCACTACTTCTTCACTAATGACAATGAAATAAATATTGTTGGTGCGTTGACCAGAAGGAAATCATTTGAGGTTTTATAACCTTGAATCAACAGACATTCATTCATTGCATCCCTATAACTGTAGATAAGGCCATACTATGTTGGCTGTACTATCATATGTATTCTCTTTCCTCAGCATGGACAGTCTGGCTGTGTGGAAAAAAAAAAACATCCACAGGCTCTACATTTCACTAATTACCTCACTGTAAGAAACTACTTTGACCCATGAACAAAGATATTTTTTTGTTGTTGTCTGTGGTTTTAGAGGCAGTTACAATCTGGAACTTTTTCTTGGCACTCCGGCCGGACACAGTGACTGTGCTCAGCAACCCAGAGACTTGGGCTGTGTCCAAAATCACTCCCTTGCTCACTCATTTCCTACTTCCTATATAATTGGCACTCAAGAGTTTACCCTGTACCAGGGGTGGACAACCTTTTTTCTATATAAAGCAATTTCAATTTGTTAGAATACCCTTGGAGGGCCACATTAAATTATTTAACATGTATAAATCAGAATAATCTCTCTTATGTGATGGCTGGAACTGCTTCTAGCCAAGACTGGAAGGGGTGGGTGGTGTCAGATGGTAGTGATGATGGTGGTGCTTCATCAAACTAATCTTCACCTTTGTTACTGTCATGCATGCCCTGCAATGTCTGGCCAGAAATAACAATCTGCACATTTCTGGTGGAGTCATTGAGTGGTTTTTCAATATCTTCTACCATATCAATAATCTGTTTATCAATTCTTCTTTAAGACAAACGATCACATAATATCCCTTTGAGTATAGGGACGATTTGGGCAAAGCCCTACCAACTAGGAGGAGAAAGAGATTTTTTTCCCTAAGCAATTCCAAAGATCCTTAGTACTAATATTCCTTTCAGCCATCTCTGCCAGAAAAAAGTCGTTTTTAATCACTAGACATATTATTTGTCATTGTCCAGGCCATGGTTTATGGTTCCACCTCTTTTTGGGCGATTTGATTGACGTGGAGAATCGCCCAAAAATGATCCCACTGACTCTCATGTTTAAAGTTTTTTTTTTCAAAAACATACCCTCCAATGCATTTTTAATGAGGATTTATGTGCATGCACAAATGTGCTTGGGTCACAGGTTGTATCGCTCAGGGTTTAACTGCAGGTTAAACTTCACGCAAATCCGACAATCGGACTGTTTCGTGTAAGAAAGTATTCTAAGATAATTTGACTGCACTATCTTGTCATGTGTTTGTTGTATGTATCTGGGAAAGGTTGTGAAAGTTCTTGTTTCTCTTGATCCTTGGTCAGTTAATAAATACTTGACTTAATATGCTGTCCCTGTCTTAATGTGGTTGCTGGACACATCTTGTGTTCTGTTTAGCTATTTTACATCATGCAACATTAGATTCATGTAAATAATGTTTGTTTATGAAGTTGCCATCTAGTTGACTCTGTTAATCATCTAACAACGAATTGATACTGTCCCCCCCCCCCCCTTTCTTCAGGAGCCGCCACTGCTGTTAACAGTAAAAGAAGCAGTATGACCTTGACAATTTTTAGTTCCGACTACAAATGGAACGCACCATGATGACTGTATCTGTTGGTTGGTTGGTTAGAGGAACAGACATTTCAGTGAGTTTGCACAAATAAGTGCTAGTGTTCAGTATGGTTCTGACCACATTTTATGCTAAACTAACTATGTTGTGACAATAATGCACAGACATGAGAGTGATTATCACTCAGCACATTTTCCCAGAATGTTGACTTCCCTTGTAGCACCTGCTATGGTATTACCAACACTTATTAAAGGTCTTTAGTCACAAAGACAGCAGTGGTGGCCTAACCTGTTATGTCATGTCCTGTAATGCCAGCATACATAGCAAAAGAGCTCAGAGCAGCATCCCTCACTAGAGCACACAGCAACCCACTGTGACACTCCAGGTAGAGCTAATGTAACTGATTAGCTTTAAATGAGTTTACCCTCAAGACGCTACAGTAGCTTGTCCTTATGCTTCGATTTTTCCCATGATGTCTTGTCAGCATAAAGTCAAAGCAATTTGTGTTTGCTTTGCTTCAAAGCAAAATAATTTCCCTGGGCTGTTTCTGTAATAAGTGCAGACATTAACAGGTTGTACATGAAGTGGCAACAGAGAGAGTCTGTTCTCCACAGCGATGTGCTGCAAATGCTGCAGTCAAGGAGCAGACTTGCAAGGAATGTGGGGAACAAGTGAAAAGCATACGACTGGATCACAGCGACACATAAGAATGATGACACAGATGCTATTTTTGCTTATTCCTTTGTTAAAGCTGCAGTAGACAAAGTCATTAGAAAAACTACAGACTGAAGGTTCTTATTCCAAAGTCACTGAAATGCTTATGTGTAAGAAATTTTGACCCTCTTTCCTGAGCTCTTCCCATCAGCTTTTCGTGAACAAAAGGTGACACACACTAATCCATCCTTTTTTTTAGGTCGCTTTGCACTTTGTGTATTAGTGTAAAAGCCAATAGGAACGCCTGGACTGCAAAGTGATTGGTCTGAAGTGTAGTTCTCGCTCAGACTACTGGATTTACATGATGCCAAAAGGTTATTCTGGAAATGTTAGTTGACAACTAGGTTAAATACTTAATTAAAATTGGTCAATAGCATTCTCCACTTTATTACAGACCACTATTATGGGACATTGTGGTAAAACATGTATCAAAGCCCTGTAAGAGGTCCACATAATCTGTAAACTCACTTACAGACACCTGTAGAGACATGTCTGGATAAAATGTGGCTACTGAACCTGTGAATATCAAACTCAGCATCATTGCACAGATGTTTTTTATGCACATACTTGTTTAAATCCTTGTTATAAATGAAGCATGTATAATGCACAGCTGCAGCAGTTAGCTGGTTCTTCTGTCTAGCCTCATACCTGTGGCCTCCTCTTTGGTGGTGATCTCCATTCTGGGGCTGTAGGTGCCGTATCCGGCCTGCGTAAAAGCCCGGATCTGAAACACGTAGGCCGTGCTGGGCTTCAGGTTGTTCACTGTGGCCGAATTGGACTTGGACCTCACTGTGGAGTAGATCCGGTCTTTCTGATCCTGTGAAAAGAAAAATACCAAAATACTTTTTTTTTAAAACGCTAACTGCTGTGTGATAGTTCTAGTAATAATTGAGTCCTATTGAAGAGTTTTTATCCGGACACCTTTCATAAATACTGCAGATATAATTCACACAATGTAATTACCTACACATTGATAATGAAATTAGTCCAGTTTAATGACGGTTTATCCAAGTAGATACACAGCCACTGCAATATTCAGTCTGTACACTTTAAAACATTGTCTAACTTATTAATACTACATTTATCAGAGTGGCAGGGACTAGCTTAATGTTCTAACGGCCTAATGTTTGGTGATTCCAGTAAAAATGTTCTAACCATGTTATTTTTGCTCTGCTCCTGATTTACAGTAATCTGCCGTTGCTGCACTTCAACTCTTACCCTATGTTTGTATGAAATATACCAAAATGTGCCCAGTTCAAACACATCATGAGGCACCAATTCCCTCTGCACAACAAGACATTCATGTCCAGCTCACGCTCTTTCCGACTCACTTTCTTTTTTATTCACAGTTTATTTCCTGTGCAGATGTTTTAAAGGGGAAGTTTGGTATTTTTCAAAATGGGTCCCAATGCATGAATAAATATGGGTGTTTAAATGTATGATCTCTGTGGACACTTTGTGGACTTGCCATTTGCAAATCCAACCGTAGTGTACCTGCAAGTAGAGGTAATCCACCTTGTCCAGGTTGAAAAAGATCAGAATTCCTCTTTTATTTCCTTTTTTTTTTACCCTGCCTTAATTAAATATCAGAATGGCCTCAAGATATTTTGATTTAGATTTTAGGAATCAAGGAATTCATTTTAATAGATTAGTGGTCTCCCCAGCTCTCACCAAATGTAACTATGATAGGCTATAGCCCATCCACAACCCTCAAAAGGATAAGATAATGAATGGATGGATGGATTGATGGATGTAGGGATGTTGCAGTTATTGCAATACTGTGGTTACATAGTCTTGCCACACCCACCACAGAGCCAAATTCACTATCACATCATCGCATAAAAAAGAAGAAAACATCAGATGTGCCCTCAATAGAGATGACAACAGTCCCTTCACATGGTTCACCACAATAAATATCTGTTTCTTCAGGCTTTTTTTCTGCTTTGTAGTGATCATAAAAGATATAATTCTTCCTTTATAAAGGCTCTTTTTTCATTTTTTTGTGTCCCATCAATCACTGTTGTTGGCTCAGTGAGAGTTTGATGATGGCAACGAGTGATTCTTTATGGTTTAATGGTGCTCAGCGTTGACTGTTTTTTCTTACTTAAGAAGCACATGAGATTTAAAGAACACAATGCATTCTGCATTTTCTCTTTCTCTGGGATGCAGCAATGGTATGCAGCCAGGACAGCTGATTACAGAAATTGCTTCTTTTTAAATGATAAGCCAGATTCAGGTCAGGTTCTGTCACATTGGCTGTTTTTATTTTTTTTTTATTGTATATCAGTGTATTAACAGTAATTTACACTGAACATGCCTGTAATCAGGGAAAACAAGTAGTGACCATACACAAGCATATCAGTGCAGCTTAATTTAATTGCATTGTGGCCTTTGCAGTGTTTTACAAAGTTGCTTTGTTCAAAAAAAATCCCCAACAGGACAGCCCTAGATGAATGACTATTAAAAAAATTAAAATATATTAGTGCTTTTTTACAATTCTGCTCACCTCACATTTGCAGTACATTAACTGTCTTATCGCACATATGGAAATATATCCCCCATCAAGGAATCCATTTGGATGCACAGGTTGCACGCATTGTGTACTTTGTTGTTGAGCTGTAAACACTTTGCTCAGCTCATGGCCCAAATGGAATGCCAGGGTCTGTTAGGGGTGTAGTCGTTGGTTTCCAATTTTCCACTTTTACAGCTGGGCAGGCCACAGCCACAGTATGTGACACAGGAGACTGATTTGTCAGTGTGTGCAAGAGACGCTGTGGCTAGCAGGACTGGCATCAGAGCTCTGTGCCCTGCTTTTGATTAGCTGGTTTAAATTCAGTCCATTAACTCTCTACTGTAAAAAAAAAGATGATGTGTTTGGACTTGAAACACAGGGAAGCAGTGGTATAATCTATGTGGGACAGGAGAGGAGATAACAGTCACTGCTAATTTGGACAATGCGACACCTGTGGATGTGTGTGTGTGCTGACATACGTGGGGGTGGCTGCAAAAGAACTATAGCCTGATTAAAATCTTATGAGTATCTCATTCATTATTGCAAAGGTACTTGCAGAATCTCATGAATTCAACTCACAGCAGCAGGCAGAGCAGAATACACAATGAGGAGTCATCAAAAGTAAATGTGAAAGGGGAGATTGAAAATGGGAAAGAAATGGGTACCAGAAGGAAAGAAATAAACAGGCAATGTATCTCAAACTCACTTTTTCATAGTATTTGATTTCATATTCCGTGATGACGCCGTTGGGTTGCTGCGGCTCCTGCCAGGAGAGTTGGATGCTGCGCTGCTGCACTTTCTCCTTGATGACCTCGCTGACCTGGGACGGAGCTGTTTAGAAAAGAACATGTCAGTAAATGAAGGCCAAACCCTTTCTCCACACACTCAGCTGGCTACAAGTCAACCACACTGACTCCTCCACTGCGCTTCAAAATGTTTGAATCCCACAAACAAAATTTCAATTACAATGCAAACAGCGGAAGACAACGTCTCCCTGGCCCGTGGAAAACTGCAACATGTCGATTATCAATGACAATTCAGTTCAATTAATTCCGACATTTCCAGCGGAACAAGCAGGCACTTTCCTTGATAACAAAGCTATTCAAAAACCCTCTTAGAGGCAGAGGTCTTGTAACCCTCTGACACCAGTCTTATGCACACCAATTAACTAAGGCACACTGAATGACTTGTTCTGAATGAAGTGTCTGGCTTCCAGATTAACTGCCATCACATTTACGTGTGATAAACAGAAGTTCAAACATGTTTTTTTTTTGCTGTTAATACCTAAGTAGGTAAATGATCATACTGAACTTAACAGCCTTGCTTAAACCTATATCTATGCCATGTAATGTCACTTTACTTTAACTACTCCTAATGCTGCTGCCACAGAAACATCTGCTTTAACTACTGCTGCTATTAGTCTAACTGCTGTATCACCACTGATTGCATTGCTAATAACAAGAATACAGCTACTGCCACTGCTGCTGCTGCCTATGGTAATCATACTAAAAGTGCTACAACTGCTACTCATGCTGTTACACCCCTTCCAGGAACTACTGCTGTAAAAAGTAAAATAGAACCATAGATGGAATACAAGGTTAAAGTTCTTGTATTGGCAGTTAAAATAGCTTGTTTTACCAGTCCAATAGTCCTATTCTAATGTTTACATTGTGTGTCAGTTAAGAGTTAACAGCAGACATGAAGCAACATCACTTCTGTCAGATATCAAGTTTTCACTGCCGACTAAGCATCTTGGTTTTAAGCTGCTAATTGCTCTGGCTAATTTTGCAGGTCTGGGCACTGCATAGAATAGGGTTGTATTTGAGCTTTTCTGGTGCAAATATGGATAGTAAACCCAAAACCAAAACCCTCAAGATGATACAACAGCAGTGTTTTGTGAGTTTGTCACTGCAAATTAGCCTTTTCATATCACACATTAATTTCATCTGTTGACACAAATATTTCAACCCGTTTCAGACAATGTGTCAGTGCTCAAAGATAACTGTGCCTTATGTCTTTCAGTATGAGTCAATTTTAAAGACTGGCTTAGCAGTTAGGACGTACAATTGTAGAATCGTACAATCTGGCACCTGGAAAGTGTATTAGTTCTACAGCTGTGTTTGCAGCTTCTTCCATTACCGTCACATCATTATCATCATTATAATCATCATCATTTATACACCATTATTATTAAAAACTCCAGTGAGGGGGGAAAAAAGATGGCAGGCTTTTTTGGATTACTAAACCTCACCCCTAAGGGGACAATGCTTTCAAAAGATACGCTTACTGCAAATCTGCACACTAAACAGCCCAAAAATCCCTCTTTGTAAACACACTGTGGAAACGTGATGACTCATGCCACTCCAGAGGTAAAACCTATTAATTAACATGTCTTAGCAAGTTCAAAAAGCCGTCCTGGGGACAAGATGAACTCCAAGGTAGAAACCACTTGTCAGAATTTGTGACTTGATCTGTTTCCTGGGTCTGGAACGCACCAGTAAAGTGCTCTCAAATGAAAGAAAAAAGCTTATGAATGAAGACTGCACACCAAAGACGATATGGATTTATTTGGTTTATTATCTTTTCCTAAGCAATTCACCAATGATAAAGCAGGGCAAGCTTACATTTATCTAATGACATTTGAGGGTGGATTCCTAACCCAAGCCCGTCTGTTCCCAGCAGTATGTGGCAGGTTCACTTGGGTTCAGATAGAATATTGAAATGATCTTCCTGATTAGATTTGGATACTTTGACTGGGTTCTGGCTTACTTGCCAAAAATACACACAACACAACTTAACACTAACAATCAATTAACTGGACAAAACACTGGCGACGCCTGGTACTGAATGTTAGCAGAGCAGTGATGGTGATGGCTCGTGTCTGTGTTGGTATATTTGTACAATATGCTTTGATTTGTCAACTCTTCGTTGAACATCACTAAACTAATGTTGTATGTAGTGTAAGAAAACAAACACAGCTCAGCAAAACTTGATGCTTCCTCCACATACTCTCTATGTGTCAGCCTTAAAGCAAATTTTTGTAAAAGTTAGGCAGTACAGACTAAGATAACTTTAGCAGGATGTGACTGTATCAAGCCTAGGTGAGGTTCAAACTCAGAAGAAGAACAGTCTGCTGGGTTCGGGTCAGGTTCGGTTAGTTTCTCTCATGCTCGGTTGGGTTTAGATAGAAGAATGCTGCTGAAAAAGCCACGCTCTAGTTGAGAAAACATTTGGCAGAGTAGCAAGTTCCTAAATCTGCAAAATGACAGAGAGATCCTGTAATTGTTTTGATACTGGACGCCAATCAACAGAGACAAAAGAATCCCTTGATGGACAAAAGCTGCTGAAGCACTGACGTGTCAGCGCCATGCTCAGTGATCCAGCGGGAATGGACCTCTGTAGCCTTTTTACGCTGCCTGACCCTGGACTGTTTAGAGATGGCCTGCCGCTAATAACTCCAGCTGGATTCAAACCTCATTAAGCCTCATCAGCATTCCTGTGAGGAACTCACACAAGAGTGGACAACCCAAGACCTTGTCAAAAACGTGCTGTTGTGACATGTCCCCTCACGATCCTCCCAAAACACAGGAACAATGCAGCCTTTCTCAGCAGAGTCGGCCGGTCAAAAGGACGATTGAGTTTTCTCTCCAGAGTCATAACAAGCAGTTATTGCAGCTTAACTCCATCCAATTTGGCTGCTTTCTCTTCCCACATCCAGACGATGCCCTTGAAATATGGACCTTTCTCTTCCAGCATCTAATTCTGGTTTGGGTTTATAGGCACTAAATGCTGCTTCTTGTCTGTGTTTACTGCTTTAATCCGACATTTGCTTTCATGCCCCGCAGATGTATTTTCCAACCCTTCATGTGCACTTGTTTGGTATATATGTTTACACAGTTTTGGATCTCATAGATATCCAAATAATTACACAAAGTTAAACTGGACATATTTCCATCATGTTTTTGAAAATCTAACACAGGAAAGTTTACTAAACGTAAGACAATATGCTGCCTCATACATACATGGTCTACATGACCATGAAGGGTATGAATTTGGCGCTCAGAACTTTCAGAAATCTACCCTGAGTGTTCCTCTTTAGTACATCAAGACAAAGCATACTGCGGACTTGTTCCAGTTACTAACCAGGACATCTGTTCTTTTTGGTCTTTTCTGCCTTTAACTGCCTTAGACTTAAAAAATAAATGTTCAAAACGGCACGTCTCAATCCAAAAAGGTGGATGACTTGTGGACACATTACTTTCTCTGCTGTTATTACATTACAACACTATGGAGTTCACAGGGGCTCGCTAGCGCCATTTGCTGCTGAACTTTTATAAAGTTGGAGGGCTCACAAGAGACTCATCAAATTTTATGCAGCAGAGGCAGTGGATTCCTTAACGTCACTTCACTTGCAATTGGACAGGCTTCAAAGACGTTGAATTCTGCACTTCCCATGATGCAATAGTGCTAATGGTTAGGCTGAGCCATGGAGAATTTGGGGCCTTTAGAATATCCTAGGGCCCCTTGAGATGACCAAGCTGCAAAAATGCTGCATCCCACATGTAGCATGCTACATCAATCCCTGAGCCACATCAAGTGGCAACACTGCCTGAACATGGACAACTTTCTCACAGTGCTTCTATGACCAGGGTTTGATGCAGGCTAAGGGATCAGTTCTAACCCATATACCCCTTCGGCCTTCAGCTGTGGTAGCTAGTAGTAGCCTCAGTCTTTTACCCCACCATGTGTCAAAGGCAGATGAGGACCCATGTTTCCACACAGATCATAAGATCAGTGAACAGTATTAGCAGATTTGCTGTTCCACGGGCTAAAAATGGGCTCATTCCAGGAAGATGATTTTGAGAATGGAATGGCAGGCATTTCTTGAGTTGTGAATTTATTCTCAAAAACGAAACTGCTCCTCTGGCTCTCTCCAAGTGACAGCCATTAATGACTGACTCAACGTCAGAGAGACCAGAACCCCTCAGACACTCTCAGACACTCTCAGACACCCTGCACACCTATGGGCACTGGAAACCTGTATAATTGTTATGCCGCTCTTAAGGAGACTGTTTGGAAAGTCATTTGTGCATTCACTTTGAAATATTAGAAAATGAGTTAGTGACCCTGAAAAGCTTCTCCTTTAAGCTAACTGATCCAGAAGCAAGTCTCTGTCGTGCTCTGCATTTGAGTATCTTATGAATACATTAAGACAGTGCATTTTTAATATCCTCTTCTTTCCCTCAGCTGGCTAATTTGTCTCAGAGGCGGGGGGGAAAAGCAGGGAGGGTGGGGGGGTAGTTCATTACATAAGAGTCATTCTCTGCCTCCATGCTCGTCTCACCAACCATATCAGTGTGTTAAACGCATACATGGATCTGTGCTATTTTCAAGACGCTCTTGTGTGTGTGTTAACGCCTACAGAGCCATCTGTGCAGAGGTGCACAAGAATGTTGGCATTTTTAAAGTTTTTTAAACAGGTTTTTTAATTTGAACAGGAAAGCTCAAAGTCTCCCTGAGATAATAATGTAAAAGTGCACATAAACAAGAGCTAAACCTTGTGGAAATGAAATATGCTTAACAAGGAGACAGCGCAGACCTGATATATTATATTATATTTTCAGGTCTTTTTTTCCATTTCTGAATAATGGTAATAATGTACTGACTACAAGAACATTTTGTCAAAAATCTACCTTAAAGGTTTTTTGAAATGTGTTTATATGAGGAACGTGTCATCTGGTCAACACTTTCTATCTAGTATGAGACACGGATACTCACTGAAAACACTTTACTACTTTATTTTGACATAATACCAACTGGTAACTATTGGTATCACTTTGAAAACTTCACACTCCTGGTACCAACGGCTATAAAAAAAAAAAAAAGCTGAAATGGGTGGAAATCATCTCTTCTTGTCAGTAGGAAAGCAGTGTAAACTCACATCAATCCCCTTGTTGCCCTTTGCCTGGAAATTGCATCCAAATGCAGCACAATATGACATTTTACTTTATAATTACTTTAACTGTGTGCACGTAAACAAACACTAGGTCAATAGCTATTCTACCAAGTGCAATCATTATACGTCATCGCCCCCAGAGTGCATTGCGCGCGGAAAGCATGGCATCCTACGTATGTCAAAATATGTACTTACTATTATAGATTTCTAAATCAATGGCAATATTTTATGTGTTTCTAACAACATATTTTAGTACAAGAGAACAATTGTGGCTTATTTGGGCCAACAAATCTTCATAGTCGGGTTTCATTTTCGGCTTAATTGCTGATATGACTCATGGATAGGTATCAGAGCAGCTAAGGCAACTTGAATGTCTAATGGATACAATCCGACATGTTTTTTGTTGTTTGGCTGTACTGCACATGGAGCTGACGTCAGCGCGTACGGGAGGATAACCAGCGTGAGCAGCTCGGAGCACACTTTTGAGTTTTCAAACCTTTAGACGGGAACGCAACGGTGGAGCGTTTTTAAGATTTCCACTCTGGAGGGTGGGTTCATTTTTTTTGCATTTTTAAGCCCCATAAACGCAGTCTAAACGAAAGGCAAATCTGCTAAAATATTTTGAAGCTAAAAACACTTCTCTATATACTTTGGTATGCGAGAGTGAATTCCTTCAGTTACCTGCTAGAAAATGCTGTTTAACAGAGAGATACAGCAGTCAACATATACCTAGACGTAGACAAAGAAGCACACTTTCAAAGCTATCTCAGCCACCTCTGCTCTCCATTGTATAAAGTACAAGATAAGTACAGATAGTGATGCACTGTATAGGCTCAATTTCCTTTTGTAATATTTGCTGCAGTCTGGTAATGTTTTCAGAGCAGCCTATTTAAAAAAAAAAAAATAAAAAAATAAAAATTAGAGTGGCAATGCTTTGGTCCCAAGCTGCGCTGACTCTAACGAGGTGTGACATAATCAAGATTACTTCTACTTGACGTTGTGACTCACAAAACAGAGCAGAAGGTGACGGATGTTGGCAGCTAAGAGGAAATGGATGGTGCTCTCTGCATGACACCCTAAAATTATTGATTACTTCCTGTGTCAGCCAAGAGCATATCTTTTCCTGTATGAAAGGTCTCTAACCCGTTGAGATAACTCTGATAACATCAACAGGAGATTTGTTTTTTCCCTGTGGAGCCAAAGAAAAGACTAGTAATTGGGCCTTTTTGTGTACACTTGTTAACATTTTCCTTTAAAGTCAAGGCTGGGCAGTTTGGTACAGTTAAATAAAAACAAATTTAAGCTGAAAGTTGAGTATCTTCTCTTTCAGTGTGATTGTATAATGGAGGAACTGGAAGGTTGTTCATGTCACTAACTTTTACAGTTGTGTTTGACTTCACTCACATGAGTGGGAGAGTGAGTCGGCATCAATGCTAAGCTAACAGCTAGGCTAATATAGCAACTGTATGTATGAGTTTGCTATAGTGTTGCTTCAAGATGGTTAGGGCTGTGATCAATTAAACAAAACAAGTGTTTTTCCAGCATATTGATAGTCACAGTCATTAAAAGCCAAAATATTTTGGGTTGTGGTACAGAGCACTTCATCGCGGGTCACAACACCTATTTAACCACCAGTGCTGTCTTAATACAAGGTGAGGTTGTGTGCGATAGGTTAGTATCTTGTCATCCTCTGTGATTTCTCATTCATACCACGGTATTTCAGACCTACTCAGACTAAGAAACAATTGCGCAAATACTGTGTGGGTCAATTCAAAGGCAAATGTGTGTGACCAGTATGTCACCGTCTGCTCACCCTCTTTCCGCCACTCTTTCCGTCATGGTTTCGATCTGCCGCCTGCTTAGTTGCCGTCTGCTCGCCATGTAATTGTCTCTCAGTGGGAAACGTCTGTCTCTCTTTGTAGCAACTTACATTTTAAGACAGCGCAATCATCTCACTGAATTTCATGTGACCTCAGCTGGTTTTAACAGCTGAGACGCCTGTGCATGCTTGTGTGCATGGGTGAGTGGGTGTTTACCCAAAAATGAAGCAGGAGCCCATCTGTCTGACTGCAAAGATGCTCAGATTGACACTGACTGACAGTAGTGAGGTCATTTACATACCTGAGTATCTAACTGCTTCTTGTTTTCCATTAAGTATTTTTCCTGCCTTCTAATGCAAATCAAGTTTCCCCTATAGGAACAATAAGTGTCAATCAATCAATACAGTAATTCCTCTGACTGAAAAGGAACCCACGTGCTGTTTTAGAAATAAGATAGTGGGGGAAAAAAAAAGGTCTTAATCTAAAAAAAGACGATGACCTGCGTGCACACAAATGATTCCCTCTGGTCTAATTATGTTACCACATTAGGAAGTTAAATTGGCTTTGCTTCACTTAGGTAATGAACTTTCATAAAGACTTCAAACTTAACATGCGTATGTTGCTTTTGGCTCTTGTGAAACAGTACAGTGACAGTCAGTTCAGGCTGCAGTGCTTTTAATTATCACAGTTCTTTTCATAACCTTTTAGCCTGTTTAGCTCTCTTGTCAATTTTGTTGTACCACACACACAGCGTAAGACAAAAGGTACACTCAACAAAAATATAAACGCACAAAGAAAAACTTAGTCACATAACAATAACGTAGTCACATAACAATAACGTAGTCACATAACAATAACTGTGTTATTGTTATGTGACAAAACAGAGTAACTATGCAAAAACAGCAGTACAACTTAATCAATAAAGTGGCTTTAATTTGTGAGCAAACTTCAATAACGTGTGTGTCCACCATTAGCCTCACGCAGAGCGGTACACCGGCAACACATGGACATCACCAGGTTGTCGATCGTGGCAAGTGACAAAAGTCCACATTTTGGTGTGCCCTTTTATTGACCAGACCACAAGGAGTGTCTGTGTACTGGTCAAGCATATTGACCACCACTGTGCCATGTTCCATGACTCTCGTGAGTTGAAATACTCAATCTGAGATCGTAGTCAATAGGAGTGGCCAAGTGACACTGGGCAACTGGGTTTGAGCAAAACAAATCATTCCATAAATAAAATGCATCAAGTATCTGAGCAAATGTCAAGCCATTTTATTTTTGTTCACGATTTCAAGTTTGTATGTTTATATTTTTGTTGAGTATATATTTGAGCAAGAAAACAAATGTTGTTTTGTTTATTCAAACCATTGTAAAAAGAGTTCACACTATGCCAATTCAGGCCATCAGCTCCACACCACTATCTGGTGTTTCAATCTTATTTTGTCTCGCTGCACATAGGAAGTTATTGATTTTACATCAAGACGGATAACGACTCAACAGCGACTTTGTACTAGTAAAGCAAAATGATTGGAAAATAAATAATATAAAAGTTTACAAAGTAAATTGTACTGCTCAAAACAACCCGGTTCTTCAGCAGTTTGACAGGATGAACACTTCTTATCCCTGTACATCCCCGCGCTGCTGCTGTATACACACAAACACCCTCTTAGTCAGGACTGATAGTATTGCTTTTTCGTAACCCATTTCCTTGACTAAACAGGATGCAGAATTATGACATCAACAATGCACTCAAACCTTTTTTTTTTTCGTCACTTAGTAGGATCAGTTAAATCCATTCACATTGCAAACCCTTTTAAGGCAAAAGCTTTGTCCTACCAACAGTGAACGGCTTTATCATTTCTAGAACGTTCTGAAAACCGCATCACATTTTTTAGAGCAATTAGCCAGGTTTGATTTGAAGGTGTCCTGCTCAGGATCTTTCATGTTCTATAAGACTGATAACTCCAGAGGTGATGAGATGATTATTAACACATATCAGATTCTTTCACCACTGGCAACTCAACACCCCCCCTTATTATTTTCCAGTTCAAGTACCTGATTATCATATATCCACATCAATCCTCCACATCGGAATTGAGCGATCAAATGCAGTTCTCTTTGCTTCATACATTTTTTTTATTTGTTTTTTTCTTCTTCAGCGTAACAGTGAGCAGTGGTGAGCTCTGACAGAAATGATGCCGAGATGTGTTTGACCATAAAGGAAGCACATTAGATGACAATAAAAATGTGCTCAGTCCATTGAATCCCTTCTTGAATTTTTTCAGCGCTCAAGCAAGTAAAATGTATTTTCTCTTCATCTCTTTATTTTTTCCTGCTTTTTTTTTTTTTTTCGGTGAGTGCATCAACCACATTTAACAGCATAAGTATAGCCCAGCTCACACCAGTGCAGCCAGGAATCAGAATCACAGTGGAAGGTCAGAGAGGGGAAATTGCATTCATGCTACACTGACATGCACACACAAGGCACACTGTGCATGATTGCCCTCTCCAATGCCTCCTGAAAATGGGTTCATTTGAACCCGCGGTGGATGCTCCGCTCTGCATGCTCACACATTATATCAAAATGCCATTCAGAAAGTGTCACAGACACAGAAATCGTTGGTCAGCTCTGTTACATAACTGTTAAGCCGGCAGGGACTTATTTAAGCACTCAGCTTTTCCTGTGTCGGTGTCCAAATTAGGGTGCAGGGCTGGCAGCCTATCATCAGTGGCTCTCAGCACACTCCCTGATTTCTCCAAGTAAGCTAGAATTGGCTCTGCAATAGCCATCTTTATTTTCCCTCATGTGGGGCAAGAATAGAGTCATTTCCTCTCTATTGCACTGTGGGCTAAATTTACATAATCATACAGCAGCAGTGGTGAAATGATGGGCCTGTTCACACTGGGCACTAAAATGCATCTTGTGGTGATCCTTTCATAAATGGACAGGTTTGCGTATGCAACAATTTTCACCTGGTATAATATCTCAGAAAGTGTCATGGATAAATTCACATGTTGACACGAATGACATTCCCTTCAAAACAATATTAACAGGAAACTCAAATTACCATATAATCTATGTCAGTGATTTACAGAACCTGGGTCAGGACCCACAGATGGGTACCCAAAACTCAGGGCCCTACATTTGCTAAATAAAAATTGATTTTATTTAACTAACACATAAATAAAATCTCTTGAAATTTGTTTCTCTAAACTATTCAAAATATGACAGAAATTACAGTAAAAATAGTAAGGAACATTACGCACCAATTTGGTGATATGATCTGTGATCAGCATCTGAAAGATGTCCAGTTGCATAGTTAACATTGTTACATTTGTATTTTAAACAAATATATTTAAACAAATATGTTCCAATTATGTGTTGAATGAGCCTGACATTTAACACATGTTCAATAAATATTTTAGTTGCAACACATTGAATATTCCAGGTCATTCAACTGATTAACTGTCGATGAAGGAAGCAAACAAATAGGAGAGGCAATTTTCCTTGGCAGGGGTTTTCATCACATTGACAAAAACCTCTGTAAAAACCACTGTTGCCATAAAGCAGTCCTGAATCATTTGCATTATTGCCCACAAAAGCTGTATATAACCAGAGGCGATGAAAGGATAACTACCTGGATATGAAAAGTGCAATGGCAGCTGACATTTCTATTGGTGAAATGGTAAATATCCTCAAATTGTTCTTGAGAAGCTTATTTTCCACCATTCTTCTGACCACAATGTGCCCTCTAGTGGTGAGGAAAGCTTCAAGTATACTTCCACTGATTAAAAGTGAAGGGGAAATTAAAGAAACAGCCGAGAGCTGATTATTATCCTGAAGCTCAAGCCTAAAGAACCCAATTTAAACTCGTAGGGATAACCTCAGTGGACTCATTCAGATGTGAAACGCTCACTTCTGAGGTGCAGCATGTGACCGCATACTGTATGGAAAACCTGCAGCAGTCTCCTTCACTATCTTCAATCTCCAGTTTCACTGTTTTTCCATAGATAACATAAAAAAAGTGCAGCGATCACAGACAATCAGCGGAGACGTAATTTTAATAACGCTCGGTGTGAAATGTAATTTCCTCCTGTGTCTTTCATAAAACCAGGTCGTGTCGGAGAAGGCCGCGATCAGCTGGGGCAGATGGGAAACAGCGGTGCAACTCAAAGACCAATGACATGGAACATAAACTAAGATGTGTATTGCAGCTTGATTGAGCCAAAACCACACGTTTACCACAGGCATAAAAACTGAGACTCTTAATTTAAAATCCTTAACCGTTCACAGAAGAAACACAAAGCCAAGTTGTTTGCAATCAAATGTCCCATGCTGCCAAATAAAAAAATTTGTTGACTTACTCTGGCAATCATAATTATTGCGACAATACACAGCAGGCCTGCATGTGTTACTGTGAGTTGGATGTAATGTGATGTAAGGTGGCGTGTTGGGATGGAGCTCAGGGCTTTTGACGTGCAGACTTGTTTCAGGCAGGTCAAAATCCCAGGGAAAGATATGCATGTTTGTAAATAAACCTTGGTTCTGTTCACAGACCATTTTCATCTCAACCCACTTAATCCAAGTAAATCCCCAAGAAGTTGCTCGCTGCATGATACATGGCCTGATATCCTTCTTCTTAATTGCTGAATTTTCTTGAAATCTGCAGGATTCATTGCCTGATGAAGTCATAACAAAACACACATTATGCTTGTCCAAGTCCCTGTTGCTGGTGAGCCATGTTCTAATGATGCTATCTAACTCCTGCTCAGCATATGGACTGTCAGAGAGAATACACAGTGAAGCAAACAGGCAAAGGCCCAGATGAGAAATGAAAGCACTGGTACTTGTTATAATGTGCACGCTTGGCTTTGCTTATCCGCCGCCTCGCTGACCTTTTTTTTTGCTACAAGCAGCTGCGAGGCATGTCTTTTCAAATATGCGACCGAGCTAAACAGAGATGCGCGAGTGCATACACAGTGGCTTTATCATTCATCTTAATAAAACAAAGACTGTAGCGGGAAAAGGCACAGAGCCGATTACGGCACGAAGCCGACGAGGTGACCGTGGATATTTACAGGGGCTACTAAGCAGCCAAACGGCCTTCCACCTCTCCGCTTCCCTTAAATGTCAAAGCGCAGCCTGAGGGCCCCCGTGCTCTAATCTGAAAGCGTGATTGGACATCTGAGCTCACAGGGGAACTGATAAGTGAGATTATTCCCGAAATGCCCCTGTACTGTGCACACCGGGTCCGAATCCTGAGGCCTTGCTATTATTTTGAGGTTTCAACCCCTATAGTCACTCTTATATGTGAACACACACACAGAAGCCAGCTGCTCCTGAAGCCACTCTCGCTTATCGTCTGCGAACATTAAATTCAGGGTGCGATATGAAACATATTAAAGTTTCAAATTAAATCTGCAGCCGCTGTTTTACAGAATGCAGGAAAATGGTATGACCGTCACTGGCTGGCATCGTAAACATCCATTTATTATAGAAATATCTCTGTCATCAGGAGAGATGATCATATTAATCAGAGCTCGTATGCTCTTTAATCACAGTGTTGGACAGTCTCCATCCCAGAGAAATCATATCCAGGCCCCCCCAGCCACCTCTGTAATTTAGCACAGAGCAGTCTAGTCCAACCCACTGTTGATTGCCAACAGATCTAGGGCAGGCCTGCAGCTCTCTACTACAGCTAAATCAGATCAGAGTCAGAGTCTTAGATGGGTCCAACAAGCACTGCAAATGACCCCGTTCAAACAGCTGTAGACAGCTGCAGAAGGTGCTGAATGCGTCCCCGCCCCCGCTGCTCTGCTGCAATCACGTCGCTGAGCACCTCGGATCTGTCAACAAACTCAGCTCCCCACCAGATGAAGTGTCGGCATTCCACGTTTGGTGACTGTGATCCTGACCTGGTGGTGATTATGATATTTCAGCCAGAAAAACAATCTATTCAATCATATCGTGGGCCGGGTGAACGTGCAAGAGTGCAAACACAGATCACTGCTCTCATCGTTGTCAAAACAAACGAGCAAAACAAAGAAATAGAAAATAACTCCAACAACTTTAAACTTTTTCCTCTCTGGGCGTCGCCAAGTGGATCGCAACATATTTGATTTGGCAGAGTTTTCAAGCCGGATGCCATTCCTGATGCCCATTTGCAGACGTTACCGAATTACTGGGGAGCAATGATTGGGTATGAGTGGGTCTTGATCTGTCAGGATTCACAACCCTCCAGTTCCCTTTCCACTAGTCCGTGGGCTTCAAACTTCATACGGCAAAGTGGTCAACTCTTTCCAATACAGAATATACTGCTTAATCCAAAACAATAACATTACCGGGCCATATGGTATGAGATTATTTCAATGTATACTTCAAACACTAAATGTTGGGCAATTTAAGTCTCTAAAGATCAAAAAGTTCACAGTCACGCTGCCAGTCGTAACACATACCCTAACATGTGTGTGTGTGTGTTTTTGTTTAATCCCACACTGATCCAATAAAAGGCTTCTTCAAAGCTCCACCTACAGCAACACCCAATTTTGCAAAACTGGATGGTGATAATGGCTTTACACAGGATTCGTTTTCATGACGTGCGGCTGGAGTGAATGCACCTGGTGATCAGGGATAAGAGAGGAACGCCCATTCGACTGCAGCAGCAGCAGCAGCAGCAGCAGCAGCAGCAGCAGCAGCAGCAGCAGCAGCAGCCCTGTAATCACCAGGATAGCCTGGTGCTGGCTGCTGTACTCCTGATGAGTAAACCCCAGGCCAGACACTTCAGACAGGCCTCCAGCCAGACTGCACATGGAAGGAAAAAAGGGGAGAAAAAGGAAACCGTACAAAAGCCTACTTAGTGGCTGACTGTAGTTCTAGGTATTTTTCTGTGTGAGCCTGTCTGTCATCAGCGGTGGACTCGTCCATCGCTCAGTTGTCTGTCTGCCAGGAGCTGACTTGATGTCTTCTTTATGTGCGGACAAAAAGCTCATAGCGAGCGGGAAAACAGACGCCGAACAGGTGCTCGCGACTGGGTGTGTCACCTTCAACACTCGACAAACATCAGGACTGTTTGTCCTGGAGCACCGTGGTATTTGCTGTTTTATCAAAGTTAATATATCAAAATATATTGGAGAGGATTCATTTACCAAATTAAAATATGCTATCATAGGTAAAGTTATAATGCACCACTGATCAATATCAGTGGTGACAACTGTATTTGACCTTGTACTTCAAACACGATTGTTAGTTTATTCAATACATGTTTTGTATGAGTATAGCTCATTGGAAGCTTGCTAATATACAAGTTCACACTTTCAGTCACTCAAAATGCCAAACATTACAGAATGAAAGATATAAGATCACAGTTTTACATCAGTGGGGCCGCTCTCATAGAGAAATATAAGAGTGTGACTTTACTAAAACAAGAAAGCCAGCGGTGGCCTAAGAATTATGCAAGGTATTGCGCTTTTATTTCACCAATAGCTCATGTGCAGCTCTGTGTGTAAAGTGTCGATCCTGCATATGATTGCCCTCCTGAGCCACATCTTCTCATTTTTATATTCTGTTAACTTGCGGAAGCAGCTAAGTGATTATGATTAATGACTGTTAAACAGAGAGAGAGAGAGAGAGAGAGAGAGAGAGAGAGAGAGAGAGAGAGAGAGAAGCAATGTATCTGTCTCTATAGGCCTTATGGATAATGTGGGTTTAAAAAAAAAATATATATATATATATATGATGCTTTTAAAACAATTTCAGAGATGATTTGCCACAAATGAGTGCACATAACAATCTGGCGAGATCAAATTCATCACTGTGATTTATTATGGAGTGTCATTTAAAAGTCGTGTGCCATGCTAAAGAGCCTGTGAGTCGAACAAAAGTGTTCCAAGACTCCACAGGCCCTCCTCCTCCTCCTCCTCGTCCTCCTCCTCCTCCTCTCCCTGCCACTTTTCAAGCAAATCTGCGCTGAGTGACGGGCTCCTGCGGAGACAAAGCCAGCTCTCGGTTTGCCTGGCTAAAGCCCCGGTACAGACTGGCTCCCAGCTCCCTCCACCGATCCACTGTCCTTTTGTCCTATAACTGTGTCCTCCCTTTCTCCCCCTCTGCTCCCTGTGACCACTATACTACTGGAGGTGACAGCCTTTGCATTTGCGGTGTACAGAGTCAGTGTCACTGTACAGAGAAATGGCTACAATAATGCAACGACACATATTGGATGGCCAAAAAACAGGGGTTAGGTGTATGGTACGGAAGAGGATAAATGATTTGGGGGAAAACAAAATATTTGATTAAAAATGTGGACTTTGTCGTTCGCAGCATCCCTGCTCAGCCCGGGCTGACAGAAAATGACTCACTTCACGGTGAAATATCTAAAAATAAGTTTCCATATTTAATCCAAAAAAAGCCTCAAGTTAATTAACTGATGTGGTATTTGTCAGAGGGTATGTTTAAAACTCATAAATCAGAGCGGGTACATGTTTTCCAAATCAAGTTGCTGCAAATTCTTTAATCATTCAAGTTGTTCCAGGTTAAAAAAAAGAGAGACGCTGTTGGTGCACAGCAGTATGTGTGGAAAAGAAGAAAAAAAGCTTCACTCTTCAGCAGCCTGAGCTCTGGCTCACTATCATTATAATGATGTCATTATTGGGAGATAATTAGCCTTGAAAATGTATCTTGGGAAACAATCTCATTGCTTGTACTTTCTCCTTTGAGCAAAGTGTCTCTGTTTTGCTGCCAACTTATATATTGGACTTGATAATGACGCTTTTTTTTCTTCTTTGGCTGTTTGCAGAAATTTACCTCACAATATCCACTTTGCCTCAGTGCGGGGTAAAAACGAATAACAGACACTCTAATGAGATGTCAGGGATCATCAGCGAAGCTGGGGGGGAAGAAAATAACAGCGATATTGAGAGGGATTTAAAAAAAAAAAGAAAAAAAAAAACACTTCTGTGAGCTGAGTAACATAATACGCCCAGCATGCGCAAGGTGGCACCTCGTGGCATTAAGCAATCTAGAGGGGTATTTTCTTTTTGGTAACAGCTCCATTAGATGTATAATGTTTTCTCATTCTGACTCTTTCATGGCTTTGTGGCAGAGCTTATGGGGAGAGCTGCTTAAAAGCAGCACAAACAAGGAATGGCTACATAAATCTGTGGCCTGAGCAGATGAATCACTTTCCCCACTGGGTACGAAAGGCGTCTTTGGAAAGTATTGTACCTCCTTGAAGTCAACTAACTGATTAAAGTCTGGAGACTGTGCAGACAAAAGGAGTAGAGAGGGAAAAAAGTGTCTCAATCTGCGCTGAACAGTTTGTTTTGCTTAGAATAATATTTCTGTTTTCTTTGAGATGGAGAGTGAAGCAGGTGTGGCACAAAGAGAAGCTGACAATGTGGTTCTTTACTGAGGCGAAATTATATATATGAAAAAAAGTTTCTTAATCTGTCCCCGCTGCAAATACCCAGGCTCTGGTCACATACATTCTCAGCCTCCACATGGAACTCATCAGCAGCCAATGCCTCCGACACATTGTGTTGTCTCCCGAGATGCCCACAACTGCCATTAGTCACAATGGGAGAATTAAAAAAAAAAAAAAAAAAAAAGAAAAAGCTGGCCAAGCCCATCCTTTGTAAATCTGTCTGAATTGCCTTAATCCTTCGCTATTAAACTCCAGAATAGTTTCCGGGACCATTCATATTGAAACATACTGCACCACAACGCAGACTTCGAGCTGTGTGGATTCAGGCTCAGAAAGAAGCAGTGGGGGACGAGTGGGAGGGAGGGAGGCTGTTGTTTGTGATGCAGATTCTCTAAGAGAATCAGACCACCAGCAATGTGGAACACACACACACACACACACACACACACACACACACACACACTTTGTCAGTATATCAGACTATATATATATGACATATGAAATTGGTCACCCACCCCTGAGTTCATTTGCGAAGTTGGAAAAAAAATCATGGATGCAAACGTATCTCAGGCAAGCCACTGTTAACAATACCAGCCAACAACTCTCTACCTGGTAAACAGCGTAGCAACATGTCTACGGTTAAACATGAAACAGTACTATGTGTACGACTGATATACAAAGATACAAATAACAAAAGTGCTATTAAGGGTAAACCGGAACAGACCGTTAAGGCCACATTATACTTCTCCGACTGCGTAATGTGTTATCCGACTGCGTAACCACGGAGACCACTCGAGCCTTCATACTTCTCCGTCATGGAGACGGATACGCACTGCAATTTCCTGCCCGATCAGTAGGGGTCGCCACGCAAGGTTGTTGTGCTTTTGGCTACAGTGAGCAATGACGTCTGAGAGAGAAAGACTGTTGTTGTTGTTGTTGCAGCTGAATAACATTGAAACAGGGCCGGCAAATTTGTCTTTGGGCTAGTCATTGTTTCTTGCTGAAGTGATGCAACAAGGATCTGGATTCTTATTATTCAAAGTTAAGGTTGGAATAATATACACTTTTATTGTAATCATAATGACTTGCTCATGGTGGATTATGAAACATGGACAATTGGTAATATTTCATGAAAAGTGGCTCAACAAATTCTGTCTAACATGCAACATACAGTCCTATTGATTTATTTTGGTGCCACAAAATGGGGGAGTATCTGTATCTTCCCAGTCATTGAAGGACCTCATGATCATTAACTACCTTATAAATATATGTTATGTACCCCATATACTATGCAATGACCAAAACACACACACACTAAAATAATACAATACAATCTTAAATAACAATTAAATGCAACATTAAACTGTATACTATTCTTCAATGCCTATTCAAAATCCCTCTTCTGTTAACTCCATCTGTCGTGCACTTTGCTAAGAAAAGTGATGAATAAATAAATAAAGTTTAAGAATGTATCTCATCACATTTCTCACCGAAGAATGATGCTGAATGGTGGTGTCAAGGTTGTTGTGAAGTTATGAGTTACTGGCTGTGACAAACTCCTGTTTATCTGCTGATAAAAAACCAGAACGTGTAAAAACGCCATGTGTCTCTTAAACCAAAGCCAGTGACAGATTTTTTCCAAATTGAGAGATTGAAGCTCGATGTCACGATTTAGTCCAGCCTGGTGTGACATCATTGTCATTCTATGTGTATTGGCTACAGGATTTGCCATTACTGTAATTGGTCATTTGTATGTGATGGGCAGCAAAGGAGACGAGGCTTACGACTTAGTGGGAGGGCCAGGCCAAGAGTTTGCCTTTCAGGGATGCTGAGCTTCTCCCACATCGCTTCCCCAATTACCTCCTGGAACAATCACAGACAGTGGCTTTTGCCTCTTTGTGTCAGACGTCCGGTGTGTTTACTTAGCGTATCTCCAATCCACTTTGTCACCAGTTAATTGGAGAGCAGCGAGTTATTCTAATGCAAATGCAAGGCATGCTCACACAAGTTAAAGCCATCTACTGTCTGTGTGCTGGAGGTGACAAAATAACAGAAACTGTGTTGACAGTGTGGGGGAGGAGTTTTCCCCCCTACTGCAACACAGCCCGATTGGCTTTCAGGAGGATAAACACTTTACATTGTGCACTAGGGCTGTCACTTTTCCCAAAAAATTAAGTTTCAAATGAAAATTACCTGACATGCTATATTCCTTGAAATAATTCAGGTTCCCCTGACACACAAAAAAAAATGCTCTGACAATTATTATCACGCTCTGTTCGTGGTCACACACCCCTGAGTTCATTTGCGAAGTTGGAAAAAATATCATGGATGCAAACGTATCTCAGGCAAGCCACTGTTAACAATACCAGCCAACAACTCTCTACCTGGTAAACAGCGTAGCAACATGTCTACGGTTAAACATGAAACAGTACTATGTGTACGACTGATATACAAAGATACAAATAACAAAAGTGCTATTAAGGGTAAACCGGAACACACCGTTAAGGCCACATTATACTTCTCCGACTGCGTAATTCGTTATCCGACTGCGTAACCACGGAGACCACTCGAGCCTTCATACTTCTCCGTCATGGAGACGGATACGCACTGCAATTTCCTGCCCGATCAGTAGGGGTCGCCACGCAAGGTTGTTGTGCTTTTGGCTACAGTGAGCAATGGCGTCTGAGAGAGAAAGACTGTTGTTGTTGTTGTTGCAGGTGAATAACATTGTGATATAACAGGTGAGTCTGCAGATTTGCCCTCTTTGGTGTAGAATTCAAAATATATCCACCTGCCACGTGATTGTTCGCTCTAGAGTTTGGTTTGGCCTGTGTCCTCTGTTTTCACCTCAAAACAACATAGCATCACTGCATGGCTGTGAGAAAACCTTGGAGTGAGACATCGTGGCATGTGGGGCAAATGTAGTCAAGGTTACCACCACACACCCAATATATTTATTTATAGTAATATTGTATGCATCCCAATCTTATTAATGCTTTGTACAATATGCTTTATGTATTATTAATGCTTACTACTCATAATGCTTTATACAATGATGATAATAATAATAATATGGTTAATAATGTGGACACCCTGGGAGCTGCTGGATTCGATTCTACGACCTTTCCAACACAAGTCCACCTACTTAAACACTGGGCTACCACTGTTATTCTCTTCTAATTAGTGTCAGAAGAAGGTTTAACGATTAGATTGGATTAGAAAGAGAATAAAAGATGCAAAAGAAGATGTATGCTGTAATAATGATAAGATTTGACTGTTTTAGTCCTTATTGGAGTGCATACAATTTCAGTTAGACTTAGACTAACATATGTACATGTATTTTAAGTCCCATTTTAGCTGGAATAACACAATAATTGTACTTTTTATAACGTAATGTAATTGTAGTGACTGAATTCACCTCACCATATCAGCCACAATTTGAAGCCTGATAGCACAGGATGTTACCCCATAATATGTCAGATTAACAAGCCTGCACGCTTGAAATACATCCAGCCGGTGCATTAAGTCACTGAGTCTCTCACGCTTGATGTAATTTAATTTTGCATGGCAGACCAAATCAAATAACGTCTTGACATTAATAAGTGATTATCGCTCTCCACTGGAGGAGTGTTTTTACAAAAGCCAGACCTGCTGAAAACACAGAGGTCTCTGCAGACCTTGAGTTTCATCTCTCATCCAGACGTCTGCTGCCAAAACTAGACTGGTCTTAACACATTGTGACACAGTTTTTTGGCAGCGTTTTCGATGGCGAGTCACCAGTGTGATAGGGAGATGATTTGGGAGGAATTTACAAATTTAATTAACTCGGTCTCACGGGACACCAGCTCTTCCAGCTTTCATTTAGATGTAATCTCTCTTCGGAGAATACATTTCTAACACCGTTTTCACAGAAGAACAGCTCTCCACGGTCTCTGTACTCCTACACACCCTGTGCATATGGCTACTTAGCATCAGGAAATATACATTATAAATACATAAAAATATATGGTACAGACAGAGGGGTATAGAAAATCTCACAACAATTTAGTCACAGTTTTTGGTCCTGGTGCTGGGTAGTGGATAATTCCTGGATGAGTGCCGCAGTGATGGAGGAACATAATCACAAGGCTCAATTTGTGCATTTGGATACTGTCACTCCAAATATGTCAAAAGCATGTGTGACAGGAAGCAGATTCTCCAGACTTGCAGTGATTCACTGGCAAAAACGCTTTCAAAAATGACTCTTTACTAGATATAGTACAAATGTTGCACTGCCAAATCTCTAGAATTACGCAATTAGGTTATTTTCATAATTTCCCATAATCTTTCGACTTGGATGGATCTGTATTTCATGACATATCACAGCTGTTCATAGAATCTGGACCCAGGGGACACTGCACACAGATTGTACTGCGTGGCTGATTTAGTGCGCACATACCGAATAAGTCTGTCTTACATTTTATATTGCTACTACACACAAGTTATGCCTTATCTTTATTTTGTTTGTGTCGTTGTGTACACAGTATTTCCTCAAGGTGTGATCGATAATAGCATATCTTATCTGACCATGGTTTTGGTTTAATCAACAGAATTGGTCTAAAAAGTTCCATAGCGGTTGTATAGAAAATATTGTTTATTTTTTGTCTTCGAATTAAGTTCAAACCTTAGTGATATTAAAAATAAGTAAGACTGCTGAGAAATGACTTAAGGTCATACAATTTATATCAGAACCTCTGCATTGGTCATTTTAGAGTCTTAGCAATAGCAAAAACAGAGGCATTGTTGTTATGTTATAAATATCTGCCTAAAAATTGTTTCTGCCAATGATACAATGTTAAAAGAAAGTGCATCTAAGACATAAAACCGAAATATTAGGTTTTGAAGTCAAAATAAAAGATTTCTATCGAGACTCCTGAGGAAGTAGAAGTGTAAGAAAGGGAAATAAAACAGCAACAAAATAACGCACAGCAAACTGCAAGGAGAGACTTACTTTGAGTAAGCCAATTTTAACCCTTTTCCTGTCCACACCTCTCAAAGTAACATCAATTTCCCGCTAAAATAAGTTGCCAAGGATCCCTGAAAACACGGGGGTTAGATGACCATACTCTCCTAACTGAGACAGGCAGAGAAAAAAACAGTATTTGTCCCAGCTGTTCATGGCGTCAACAGACTGAGCAGAGAGAGGACGAGGGGTTGCAGGAGATCACGGAATACAAAGAGACTCCGAGACGAGACCACGTTGCCTTGTCACTTCGTCTCTCTCGCCCTCACTAACTCACTCTGGCCCAGATGTGAGGCCCATCTGCTCTGCAGTCAAAACCAACATCCTTTCATTCATTGTTTTTACCTTTTATTTATACCAAATAATTAAAAGGCCACCAGATGGCTGCCACACACTCCCCCAGCTTTGATAACATTGAGGTGTTGTTGGTGCAGCGCTGATTTCTCAAGTACAGCTGAGGAAGCTAGCAGGTGTGCCGGACTAAAGCGAGTCGTCATGGTCATGCCCTGCAAGAATGCGAGGTGACAGCTTTGCGGGGTCAGAATGTCGTATGTAATTGCTGGCGGCCTGTTTTGAGCGGAGGGAAATGGACTTTCTGAGCTACACGCATGCACACACGCACGCGCTCACACACGCACGCGCACACACAACCTCCAAAGCAAAAGTGGTCGGCCTCAAACTCATTATGATTTCCAAACGTGATGATGATCTGAATAAAAGAAGGGAGGGGAGTGAGGCAGGGGGTCGGAGACATAATTAGTTTTCCTCACTGCTGGAGACAGTGTGTTGATGAGACAATGAAAGAGTGGGGGGAAGCCGAACTGTCAATCTTCCCCTCCGATTCTTTCATCTCGCAAAGCTCCAGCGAGTTCACGCTCGCAGATGTACATCTCTGCCAGCTTCACAGCCCTGGTCAGACCTGGTATTAACATCCATGTTCAGTGATCAAATGTGGAAAGTGCGAACTACGACTGTTCACCACGTGTCTCCTTCGATCGCACATGATCAAATCTGGCTTTCCCTTTATTCAAATACACATTAAGTGTGTGAAACAAAGCCCTACTCACGCTGCTGTAACATGAATAATATTTTAATCAACAGAAAATGAAATCATGCACTTTTTTGTGATCCGATCTGAGGACATATTAACATCAGTCATAAACGTCCACAAAGGAGACAAAAAAGACAAATGCCATAAAAGGAACATGGTCTCGAGCAAACGCAATGTAGATCGTTGAAAGTGCTAGAAATTAATAAAAAAAAGTTTTGACACTGAATAATTTCCACAAGTTGGATAGCCACTGTGTTTTTAAAACATGTCACAAAGCAAATAATAACCACTGTAAGTGAAAAATAACAGACGTTTATCAAGGGACTTACTCCTATTTAAGGCGTGTTAGGGTGTGACAAAAAAAGCATGTACTTTTCTCACCAATCAGCAGCTAATCAGACACCCGCAGAGAATCTACACAGCACAACAACTGCCAAGCTTTTAAGTGATGTGTACCTTAATTTCCGACGCAGATAAGAAAATTATCATAATGAAAATACACAGGTCTGCCCGAGCAAATCATCCCACAAATAATAAATACATAAAATCTAAGTGCTTTATTATCAGTAATAACGAAGGAAAAACTAGATTATGTGGCTTAATGCTTTCCATTTCCATTTACTGTGAAACGAATATGGCAGAAGTGCTATTAATGGTAAAAGTAACAGTGTTTCTACAGCGACAGCCATCTTTGGAATCCTGTCCGGTTTGGTGAGGTCGCTTTGAGTTTTAGAGTTAGAAATCCAAGTTCACTGACATGCCTCATGACCTCAGATATTCAGAGTTCTGACAACAAATAGAACGCACCATGAGTTTCAGTTTAGAGAGTAAACTAAGATCTGTACTAAATGAGTCCACTTTCCACTGCTGTTTGTTTAAAACTGTAACTTTGCTCCACTCAACTGAACAACTGGGATGCACAACATATACGTTTCAATGCTCCTGTGACCATGATGAACCACTTTGCTTTGCTATAGACCAGGGGTGTCAAACTCACTGAGGGCCACATTAACATAATGGTTACCCTCATAGGGCCAGATGTAACGGTCATACAGAATAAATGTAACTAAATGTAACCAAATGTAATATTAATAAAGGTAACTACTCCGTAACATATTGCTAAATAACTTTCTGTATTTATTACTTATTCAATTTCACTCGTCGCATGATGCATATACAACGATACACTGCGATCTAGTGGTGGTGCTGTCGTTTTGCAGGTAACGCAACAGCCATGCATTGTGGGAAGTGTAGTTTATGGCCAACACACGCCTTAAAGGAGCATAGACCTATTTTAACACTGATTTTTAATAAGTTTTTTTTAAGTCTAAGATGTGCTATAGACTCTCTGGCTAACATGCTAAAAAGCTCAAAGCTACAAACAATCCCTGTCCACCATCAGACAAAACAATACCGCTTGCAGGAAAGCAGTCATCAGTTTCACTGCTCTGTGTTTTGTCCGGCGGGGGGAATTCACTTCTCTCTGGAATGCAACCCTGCTCGGCCTTTTATTACCCTAGGAAGCCCTTTTAACTCCTTCGGCAGGAAATGAAACACTTGAATGGCTCTAGTGCAAAGCGTCGTGGCCATTTGCAGCCGAGCCGCTGCGAGATCCCCGGCGCATGTGTTCCCTATCAAGGGAGGCTCCGGGAGTCACAGGTGCGCGCTGACAGGGAGAAGGGAGAGTGTGGTATGTGGGCGCCTGCGTGTGGAAAGAGATGGAGAGCAAGCGAGGGAGTAGATAAAGAGCGAGAACGAAGGAAAGTATTTTGGTGTTTATTGAGGCCTTACAGTCACCCACGGGCTGTAAATGGAGAGCGACTGCATTTGGGAGATGAACACAGCTGTGCTCAATGACCGCTCAGTGCTTCAAAACACATACACATACTGCCATTTTAAACATGGAAGCTGAAGTTTGCTTTCTAGGGAGGATAGGAATAATGATGAATGTTGATTGCAAATGCTTCTTTGTCGGTGAGCTGTTGATCACGCCCCTGATGACTTGATTAATTATGTATACAGTAAAACATTAGCAAATATTAAAAAAAACATGTAATTAAGAATTTCAGTCAGCCCAAGGTGACATCTTAAAATGACTTCACAATCATGTTGTGTCATGAGATTTGAAGTACAATAATATTTGACAGAAAATCAACACAAGTAAGCAACTTACACTGCTCGATAATTGGAATTATGTGTGACAACTTGCAAAATGTATCACATATTTATGAAATTGATAATGTTTTTTGCTCTATCGACTAACTCCTATGCAAGAATATGGATTCAAAAAGTAATTATTAATCAATAATTAATTGCTTCTTTTAGATAAAAAACAAGTTATGTAATATTTTGATTCTTCATATCAAAGAAAGGAGAAAAAAATAACAATTACTTTTGTTGGTCGATAAAGACATTTAGGACGTGATGACTGAGTTGCGGGTAACGTAAACAACATTTCTCAAATTTAGGTTTTGGACGAAACAGCTAATTAATGAACAAAGAAAATGATTGGTAAATTAAATGATAAGGAAAATAAAACAAGGCCATATTCATGTGTCTCAAGTAGGCGACAAATAAATCTCAGATTAAAAATCTCATGAACGTGCTTGACATCACTATTTTCCTCTGTGTGGTCCGATTGATAACTGAAGTGATGAAAATAAGAGGAAAATGTATGAGTTTAGAATAAAAGTGTGAAACTTAAAATTATAATTTTTATTAGTCTTAAAATGATCAATAATTATTGATATCAATCAATATGAAGTAGTTATATCGTGATATGCTTTTCAGCCATATCGCCCAGCCCTAGTCTCAAGAGCTACAGATTATTTTACCTAAAGACTGAGGAAACCTAATTTGTTGAGGACATTAAAGCAAACTTTCAAAGTCAAATTACAATATTTATCAAAGGTCCTATAGCTAGTATATAAATAGCACTATGGCAATGTGCATTACATATGCAAATGCACAACTGAAATAATTACAGTGATGTATGAATCAATAACCAGCGGGCAGCTGTTATCATTCATCAGACAAAATCTTCTATGATTACAGGTCTTTTACCATGAGTCACTCACTTGGATGACACATTTGCATAACAATAAAATGTCAAGATCGTATCATCACCTTGAGACTTTATCTAAAGGCTTACCTTAGGGAGTAGGATAAATATAGATACTTAGAGTTATACTATCATGGAATTATAGTTTTCCAGTGTGGTTATTTAAGGTTTTATGTCAAGAACCTCCCTGAGACACAGAGACTTTAATCTTACAGACAAAAGGCTCATCTTGTAAAATCCACCCCTGCTTAAGACCAGTGAACATGTACGTTAAGAATATGTCCACTGCTTCTTTTAGCTGTTAGACAGCATTATATGTTACAGAAACCTTGAGTTTTCAGTTGGAAAAGTCTTAAACAGGTTTTCATTTTATTATGTGAGCCTTTTGTAAGTGGCCAAAATCTGTTTTTCCTTGTGTCCCCACTTGCAGCCATGTTTTTGTGTTTTGTGAGTGTGACCCTCCATCAGGGCGGTTCTTGATGCAGGTCGACAAGATAAGTGAATATTTGTCATGACTTCATACAAAGACACTTCAAAACACCTGTAATATGACTTTGTGTTTCCAGTTACAAGGAAATAATCCTTCTAAAGTTTCTGTATAACACGGGCTACCTTATCTTTCCATTGCAATAGCAGAAATAGATTTTAAGGAGTTACTATATTCATACAGTTATATTCATCAGGCCCTACCGTGAATGAAGCAGCATCATCTGGCTCCAGTTCTTCACTATAATTATCTGATTTCAGTAGCTTAGAAATGCTGATTATTAGAAATTAAACTTGGTCACACACAGTAGGGGAAAAAAAAATCAACATTTAAGGAGCGGTAATGAATAATTAGCAGCTTCCTTACCTGCGCCGCAGCACAGTCTTTGTTACTCAATCTGAGAACACAGTGTGCTCTGCAGCTCTGCTAAATATGTATATCCTCCATGCAGCTCTTTTGTTCTGCAGCTCGCTCTGTTATTTGTCCCATGCTTCATCTGCTGCAGCTGAGTGACTAGCTCAATTAGCAGCACTCACTGAGAGACATTAATAAGTGTCCAACAAACCTGAGACAGAATATATTAGAGTTCCATTTTTGTCGACAGTGACATTTCTCATCAACTTCCCCTCAGGTCTGTAATTTCACTGAGCGACTACTCTCTGCTCGTGATCTGTCACCTGGTGGCGGCGGTGGGTTGGGGTGGGCTTAGGTACTTATGCCATGATCTGATCGTGTGCTGCAACCATGTACTACACTGGGAAAACTGGGTTTTTGTAATGGCACACTGGGTTTGTTTATTTTTTGCTGTATATATATAAAATATCTCAATGTAGACAAAGATGTTTTTGAGAACTTTTAAAGCGTGTGTGGACAGGATTATTTTTAATTCCGGAAAAGATAAACACCTCAGTTTTCAAAAATATACACCTCTGTGTAATCTAGGCCTCAGACTAACACACAGAATTTCCAAAGTAAATCATATATATCAATGCATTGTATCAGTATATAATTGGGTTGCAGAGTCAAGAGCTGAAAAAACACATGCATGATGTTCTCACATTAAATGCTAAATGTTACATTTAGCTTCCTCATTTTAACTCGGGCTACTGTCAAAAACAGTACACATGCAGTGGAGTCCAGTCCTTTTGACTTTGTTCCAAAAGAGAAATGCTTTTTTTAGGTATCATATACACACTTACCAAATTTTCAACCGAAAAATGTTGAGAAGCACAACAAAGCTGAGAGAAACTTCTGTGAAGAAGGAGTCGTCATCGTCTGGGACGACAGAAATGAGAGGCTGTCGTATGTGGGTGAAAAAGTAATGTTTCAGGAAAGGTGAGGCGCTGACTGAAAAACTGAGCTGTTATGTGGAAGGTAAACAGCAGATTGACTGCCAGAAAAAAGGGTCTCTTTCTGCTGCCTTGCAGAGGTCTGAATAATTAAAGCTGTCTGTTTTTTTGGGGAAACATTGCCTATAGGATGAAACTGAATGAGATGCAGCGCTGCTTCCTTTTCAACTTCCACATATTCCCATCTGAGCCAAAAACATCACAATTCTGCAGCTTTCCTGACAGTGAAATATTATCACTCTCTACAAATGTTCCAAATTAATAACGCCGCATACAAGCATGGCATTATAATATGAACATAAATAACAACATCCATCTACAATATAAATGTGTGGTACGATCATTAGTAAAATGACCATCATTACATAATTGGAGCTTCAGCAATAACCGTCACACAACCAGTAAAGCACCTGTTATTTTGCTGCTGGAGCAAAGAAAATAAGGGTGTTTGTGTGCATGTGAATTGCACATCGTCAATCTTAAAATATTTTTTGCTGATTATTTTTTGGTCCTGGATGCCAAAATCCATTTTATCCAGATTCTTTGTGATATTTACAGCCACATCTTAATGTTCTATAGTCCATTATTTTTCGAAAGTAGGTTAATAATTGGACATTATTTCTTCCTAGTGCTGGCATTTGTACCAGATTGTGGAAGCATATACTGATGTAGAGTACTCCAGGTATTTTTTTTCCATATTCAATGAAATGCATATTTTTAAAGTATGTCTTTTATTACAAATTGCCAAAAAAGTCATCATAAAATTGACTAATCACATCTGCACATCTGCTCCCTAGACGACTAAAGGCCTTTACCTTAAAGACTATCTATATGACCTTTCCTCTAATAACCTGCTGTCAAACCCAAACATCAACTTTAAGAAATTAAAAGAGTTCTCATATGTTATGCACACTGACCTGACTATAAAATAGTGCATGAAAATGAAAACATGATGACTGTTTTTCGATTTATAATATTATTTTGATAAATGTAAAAATATGTTATGGATATTTATATATTGTTTTGTTGGCACAAAATAATTCACTGGGACTGTATTTTACTCATTTGCAAATGTTCCCATAATGGTATTTCACCACAATTAACATATTATGAGTGCTTTATAATGCAATGCACAACAAATGTGTGTATTACCTAGTTCCTATTGCTCGCAGGAAACATATTGACAATGAGAAAAACAGAGTCTCAGCAGCTATCAGCCTTCTTGTATGAGTTGAGGTGTATTCTTGACTACAACCCTGCATGGATGGTGTCTGCCTGTGTCCTTTTGGAAGCGGTGAAACAGCTCGTTGCCCTGACAGGCTTCCCTGCATCAAGAGAAAGGACCATCCAACGTCTGCGATAGGGACCGGGTGAAGGGGAAAGAGGCAACGCCAGCTTCTATGAGCGAGGACTTGTTCAAGCATGGCAGATTCAGGGGGATTTAGGGAGCTCGTCTGCCAGCAATAAAAGGCTGAAACAGGATACTTGGTGAGATTAATTACCTAGATAGGCCATGATAATGCCATTTAAATGGGAAAGTAATTAAAGTGCACCTTCCATGAAAATTATTCATTGCTGACGGATTGGGTGACAGACAAATCAGGAGGCATTTACAGAAAAGCTACAGGTTAAGTGCTCCGAGCTGCTGCTCTGAGACCACCACCAGTTTTATTGCAGCTGTTGAATCTCACTGCCTTGCCCAGCTCTCATCAAATTACTACGAGCATGTGGAAAGGGTGTGCGGCGGAGGGGGTTAGTGGCTGCAGTGAAAAGAATGGGCTCCTGCGTAACGTAAAACCGTGGACTGATGCTACAAAGGAGGATCCGCTTAACTGGAAAACGACACTGACTGACTCCGGTCACTGGGGACTCTTTCAAATCAATCAATCCCTCTGTTTAAGGGCCACCACGGCAGATCAGAACACTAAGACTAACAATCAATGGCTGTATTGTTTCCCCAAGTGTTACTTTCACATATGCAATGAATATTATACATTCAGTGACGATAAAGTGTCAATAAAGTGACCGTGTAGGTTACCACTCAGGAGTTGCAGCATCTCACTTTTCACCAATGGTCAATTAATATCCTCATGATCATTGCTCACTTGCTGAGGTAACCAAGTATTAGGGCAGTTCCGGAGGGGCTCAGGAGCTCCGATAGTGATGAACAACAAATATACAGAGTTTCAAAAACCTTTCAGTAGCTTGGTTTTGTGGAAACTGTTACAGAATTGTTATTTTCGTCTTTTGATCCAATTCTTTGTGTCTCTCTGCACAAAGAAACAGTGTTAACAGGAAGCTGATCCTCTCCTCTACAGTTCTTTGCTTAGTTTTAGTAAGTACTACTGACAAGAAACAACAATAGTGGAAAGTCAGAGCAAGGATTTATTTTATTAGACTGTTGATCAGGTGATACTGAAACTGAAATTAAGTGTAAACAAAACGTTTTGTTCACAGCTGATCATCAATTTGTGGCCAATAAGAATCAGTCAGGAGGTGAATTTGTGCAACTACAGCATCATTTCTAAATATCTCCATTTTGCTCGTACTGATTGAATTTATGCATTTCTTTAAACAAAATTAGAGTAATAAACATGGAGTCTTGGAAAACTCTGAGAACCCACCTACACACTAGGAGAACGAGCAAATCCCACACAGAAAGTCTCCTGTCAAACCTTCTTGCTGTGAGGCACCGGCAACGTTTATCTAACGCCCCCATGATGTAAATATTCATAATTTAATGGCATTTATGGCAACAGTAACTCATACCTAGCATGTGTGGAGGAGTGCTTTATGACAGTACTTTTCCTTGACAACTAAACACCTCGTTTGAGCTTGAACACACACCTTTTACAAATTCAGAAACATGGATATCCAACCTGAGCACAGTTCAGTCAGACTGTGGCTCCATTGTTCGTCTACCACTTGCCCTGTCAGAACTAATGTAAAAGTACATTTACAGTACATATCTGTATATCATTGTATCGCCAGTCGGCCAGACCAACATGTAAAACCGGCTTTGTGTTTGCTTAACAGGATAACATAACATGCTTGAATGTCTGGAAGAAGCTTTAGGGCTGTTCTGACTTTGACAGGATTGTATGCAAACAGGTCCTCATTCAAAAACATCTGATAAGACCCACATGATATCAGATTTTTAAATCAGCCTTAATGTAAAATACACATACCACACATTATACACGGGAGAAATTTGGAAATCAGCAGACACAGTTATCTCCTGTGTTTATTTCTAGCCATTCTCTGCTTCATTTGTTGTTGCAAAACTGAGTGCAGGACGGAGTTCCAGTCCCCCTGCCCCCCTCAAGTACAAACCTACTTACACATTCAAAGAGAACAACAGGATATTCCCTTAGGTTCAATCTCTCAGAGCAAAAGAAAGGGAAAAGAAATAGAGAGTATTTGACTTTGATCTGAAAAGCCTTGGTGCCCTCATGATGCATGAGAGGCAAATAGTTTCCCTGCTTCAGCCAAAGTCTGCTGCTCATTGTTCCCAAGTTCAAAGCAGGGTTGAATGATCTGATTGTGATTTTTCTGTCATACATTGGACCTGTGATTTAATTAAGTAATTATTCAACCTGATAACCATTTTCCCGATAAATCAATTAGTTGCTTTGTGCATGAAATGCAGAAAATGAGGTATAATAGTAATTAGTGTGCCTCAAACCTCAAAATAACATCCACAAATGTGTTGCAAAGACCAAAAATATTCAGTTCACTGCAATTGCAGTGCAAGTAAAGACAGAATACAGAAACAGCTGGTTTGTATTTCATATACTGTATATACAAACATATGTATACATATATATATATCACTTAAAATTATTCTATCTATCTACTTATTATTTTAATTAATTAATTAATTAATTCTAATTCATTAATTGATTCATTGTTGCAGCTCAAACAATCAAAAACAGACTGATTAAATTGCATCTGTTTGTGATTTGCTCATCACATTGTTTCAAACTGCAATTTGAAGACGATTAACTGTTTAGCCCTGAGGACAGCTTTATAAGCAAGATAGTTAGTTGCATGGTTTGTTGTCATTATCACCATTAAGGTTGGACCAATATGTCCAACTATTTATTTTTGTAGTAGGGATGCACCAAAAATGATCGGCTGAAAATTGCCAAAAAAGCCAAAGCCGAAAGACTTATATCACCAAAACAAAGCCACCGAAATAAAACGGTTCCAACAAGATGTGAGTACGCGGTGGATTTTTAAACACTGGAAAGTCCAAGCGAAACTTGGCTGCATACATCGCAAACTATGAACTCCCTGCGTCATTCACTTCACACCAGAGAACATTATCTTTCTTTGAGCAGTTAACTAAAGAGATCACCTCATCTGATGCATCTGTTATTCCCTTAATTGTAGCACAAAAGCATCTTCTACACAAACGTTGAGACCACGGAGTGAAACAAATGAAATGTGTGCACTTAAGAGTCTGTCAACACATTTTACTAAGATTTGGTCAGCTCCCCTGCACTTCATCGTGACTGTACTCGATCCTCTTGGATATGGGTATAAAGCTGCGCATAGGGAAAATGATCCAGGCTACCTTTGATATGTAGAACTCGCTTAGAGACACAGGAGCGCACAGAGCATGAGTGGCGAACGGCGCAGGGGCAAGAAAGGCCCGTCTGTTTGCACCAGATGAGGGGCATGCTCTATAATATAATATACTACAATTGCAGTTGACTTTATTTAGTTAAGTACACACAGTCCCAGTCATAACAACACAATTATATTTTTAAAAAACAATGATACAGAATTGGCATAATAATTTATTTCGGTTTTTCGGTTTCGGCCAACAATTTCATTTTGGTGCATCCCTATTGAGTAGATGTTTTATTTTTTTATTTTTAGATTTAGTATCAGCTAGCAGTGGGTCACCCCCACCCTAAGAAAAGAAAAGCAAAAAGTGTTTTTTTTTGTCACAATTTCCTTTGCCTTTGCCTAGAGTATTGCGATGCGACCATCTCTAACTAGTACTTGTCCAGGAGTAATATACATCTATGCTATTTTATTTTCATTTAAAAACTTCTATTCTACTCTGGATATGCACTCTACCAAGTCATTTTGAAAAAAGTGTAAACACTCTGCTGTGTCAGTTTTAGATTGAAAACTCTGAGGCTGCATTTTAGTCGAGATGGGCAAAACTGAGACCTTTTGAAATGATGATGCAGTTACATTTATGCACTTCCTGACTGGTTCTCATCAGCCACTATCAGCTGTGAATGGAAAGCTCTGTTAAAACTGACTTCACTGTAGTCGTAGAGATGAAGCCCAACCTTGTCCCACATACCAAAAACATACCAACCATAGATGAATGGGTGTGAGTGAATGTCCTCAAATCAATATGTGTAGGGCTGTACACCCAGAGGAGCATGAGTCAACTTGACTGACTGTAGCCGCTTAGTGCCACAGACTAACACAAGCAGTTAACATATAAATCAATTTCCGCAGACTCTTCCTTTCGCTAATCATGTTGTTTTCACGTCTTCTTGATTGAGTCTAAGCCCCATCTCAGTGGCCTCATGTTGAATGTGTGGACACGCCATGTGCATGTGTGCACACAAACACCCATCCTGTAGCCTTTCCCATAACCAATTTCAAATCCTATTTCTGTGCCCCTTCTCCACAGTGATTTCCTCTGGCTTGGCAATGATGAACACCCGCTTGAATAAATATAATGGTTATTCTATGAGCAGTGCCCACTCACAAGTGTGCTGCAAGAACAAAAGGCCTTATTTACAAGTGTGCTTGAGGAACGCTAAAGCAGGGAGGGCCCTCTGTGGCACTGTTGACTTACAATGGAGTGCTGATTGAAACACGCTCTCAACTTCCAGCGAATGGCAGCAGGCAAAAGCAGCGAAAATCCTCAACATGACAAGTTCCTATTCAAACGCAGCAATGACGGAGAAATCAGGCTAACAAACTCGCAGCCTCCTCTTAAAGTCATTTAAGTCAGTGCTGATACGTAATTAGGTTTCTGGGAACAATAAGCACTCAGCAACTCCACGCATTTACTTTAGTGTAAATTAAAGGAGGTGTGAATTCCTCATTAGATGGATCACCATCTGCATTCACACAGAGCGTGTTCATTTCCCTCAGTCTCCAGCTACGGGTCTATGTTCACACTGATTATCATGCAGGAGATGAAGATGGGAGGGATGGAGGAGAGGGCTCTTTTTTAAGGTTCTCTTTGTGCTATGGGGCTCCAGTGCCTCACCACACAAAGGTTAATCAATTCTGAATGATGAGCCATAAAAGCTGTAATAACGCAGTGGTCCTGCGTGCTTACCCAAGAAAGAGCATTTGTTTTAGGAAAGAACAACCTACCAATTAGAAAGCGCTCAAGCATTCCAGAACAGTCCAAAGTGCGCTGGACACAATGATGGTCAAGTGAGCAGGACTCATTGGCAGTTAACGCATCAACCGATCACCGATAACTGACCTGCCACACAACTTCATAGAGACGTTGTGGTGGATGGATTTTGACCAGTTAACCATGAAGTGCTTTATTGAAGCATTCCTTTTAAACCGAACCATGACCTTTTCCCTACTCTAAGCAAAACGCGTCATTCCTGACAACAGAACGTAGCTTATTGTTAAAGTTAGATACGTGGGTCAAGTGAAGCTTTGGGACATTGACTGAAGACACTACGCTGGTCTAGAGTGAATGGCAATTTTCTTTGTGTTGTATAGCGATGGACAGTTAATGGTCATATTGATGGTTTTCAAAGGCCATGACAAATTGTTATTTTTCTCTCTTTTTTAGTTGGAGTGACAATAATTAATTCCATTTTTTTTTCTGACAGACATTTCATTTCCATATGCAACTCTATAATAATAACTTCTATAATTTAACATAGACCACCAGATTTAAAGCATGATGGAGCATTTGCATGAGACACAATCGAAATATTAATGATTATATATATAAGTACTATGAATTGTTTCCCAGTGTGTCTATATTGCTTTTTTTTTTTTTAAACAAATTTGCATAGAGATATTAAAGTGCAGCCTTTGCGGTTTGGTAATTGCATTGTTTTAAATTGCATTTTCAACTTCATAATGATTAATTGTTCAATTATAGAATAATTCTGCAATGCAGATTAAAATTGTACCACAAACACACTAATTCTAGTCCCATCATTGCGGACTTAAAATGCATCTGGTTAGGAAAGACAATGGTACAGAGTTTAACTAAGAACATAATGCACCAATGCTGCTTTCTTTTCTTCCTGCATATTTAATTGATTAATTTCAATGCTTATTGTCTGAACTTGCAGCCTTAATTTAAATGAATTATTCAGTCCCACTGAACAGATGGATTGGGTTGCCCTGTCTTAAAGAGCTGCTAACCCTAAAGGAATTTGATTAGTGTGAATCTGAAAGAGGAGTTCTGGCTTTTGCATCATGGTCTTCATAGCATTTCAAACTACGACACAAATACCACCCCATCCTAATACTGGAAAACATTTCACTGGCATTAGCCTCCAACACATTTTGCAGTACTGATAGTGATGCATTTAGCTAAATATTAAATTGAATAAAAATACATAATGTCAAAAAATGATTATAAAAGAAATAAACTGATACCTGTTCTTCAGTTTTAAGCCATTTTTCGTGCAATTTCATTGTTTTGTCCACATACAAATATCCTCTATTGAAAAGCTAATGAAAAACAAACACTTATCACCTAAAATACATAAATGACTGTATTTTTAGGCTAGATCTTTTATTTTCTTTTAGACTGTATTACAGTACTGGCATTAACAACTATCAGCTCTATTAGCTGATAGTTGTCAGAATATAGAGCTATTTAACACATATTTGAAATGAAGGATTTCACTGACCTCATCTTTAATGGAATTGATTCGCAAAATTATTAGTGGCCTGATCCCTCCCGACCAATTACACTGATTATAGCGTTATAGCAATTTAAACGGTGGCACTTACTCAAAATAATAAACATGACACTGTCTTGGCCGAGCGTGCTGCTCTCTTTCAAATTAGCTAATTACTCTTTTTGCCAGGTTAACTGGGTAATTGTCTGTTGTCAACATGACAAGTATAATTATGAGTGACTCGAAAAGAGCAGGTGTTTTTTTTTTCCTTTTTTCACTGGACCTTTTCATGTCCTTGGCCCGGAAAACCCCCTCAGCACATTCCAGCTCATGTCACTGTCATGAACTGACCTCTGAGAAATACATCAGTGCTAACACTGCATCCCACACACAGTTACTCTTTCTCTCTGTCTGACCCTCCCACACATGAACGCTCAGTATGCTGACATGTTTATTGTGTCGTAAAGCAGATTTTGGCATCAGTCCACAACTTGTAATGCATGATTGTAAAAGAACATTTGCAAATGTGCAGCTTCACTTGGATAAGTAATCTATTTCAATTTCTTAAATGTGACTATATACAGTTTTCTTTGCTTCTCTAGAAAGAAGAATTTGCCATTTGTTATTATTATTATCATCATTATTATTATTATTATTTATTTATTTATTTACTTTTAATTAACAGCCAATTATTATCTGGCTGATTATTACTTGCATTATTTTGGATATATTTGGTCACAGAAAATGCTGCTATATCACTAAAACCCAAAAGTGTATAATTTGACAGTAGTTTAGTTGACATGTATTTAGTCCATACAGCATTTGATCTGTCATATTTTGTATTTAGCATCTGCCTAAACTAGTCATCAAATGTATGTATAACAGAAGCAATTGTACATGTTGGCCTAATACTGGAAAATAAATGAATGTCAGCAAACAAATATAATAATTTGTATGATGTGAAAGCAGCAGGATATATCGTATGTACTTGATGCGGGGTTATGTATCGATTAAAGCTCTATGCGTTCTTTACAGCGTTCTCTTTTTTTCATTTCAGAACACAGTCTTTAGGGCCAACCGTGTTACATGGATGCTTGAGCATGAAAAACGACTCTTGTTGAGTGGATCCATAGAAATAATGAATAATAATAATAATAATAACAAAAATTATAATAATAATAAATGGGCTTCAGAGTTTGTCACTACAAACCATAGCATTTTAATTATGGTAGATCCCCTTGAGACTGAGCTGCAAATACAGTATGAGCTCCTCTGGTACCACTGGGAGTCTGCATCATTCCACAGCTAATAATGTTTGCCAACACGATACAAACATTAAATTAATCTGGATAATATACATACTGGAAATATCATGGACCATTCTAGACCAAGGTCATTAGTGTTAATGGAGAGGTTTTCAAAGTGAAACCACAATGTTGCTCATGTTTGATGTTCTTTCTGATGGAGCAAGAGTTGAGCTCCAGGCTGTCGTGTAAGCTTTATTATTTTATCTTGTAACAAATACAAGGACAATGTTGTCATTAACTTCATCAACTTTACTCAATTGCAGATCAACTGCAGTGTCTATAGTAGAGGTTCTGAGGATCTCTTAGCCACTGAAGAATAAAAGTACTAAGAAAAATTGAACAATAAATAGTTTTATTAGAAAATAATATATGAACTCTCGGTTTTTTGTTTGTTTTAACTTAGTAGCCTTACAATTAAGTGTGTATGGATAAACCACACAGTATACAGTACATCAAGCTAGTTATTAAAGGTTTACATGTGCTTGTAAACTTTTTTACCACTGACAGACCAAGGCTGTTTGACCCTATACAGTTTTTCAGTTAATGCTAAGCTGATCGATTCTTGGCTCCAGCTCTGAACGTGGGCATGAGATTGGTATTGATATTCCCACTGAATTCTTGAGGGGAAAAAAGTGAATGAGGCTATTTATATTATATTTATATATATATTTATACACCACAGATTTGTGCCACCATGTAATCGGCGAGCACCCTCTTGCCCAGGTGCCAATTGAACTCCAAGTCACACTATCAAATATGCCATTATTACGGTTATAAACATATCGGCCGAAAATTCAACAACAAGATGTGAGCACACTGTGGAACAGCACTTATTAAATGCTGGAAAGTCTCTTTTCGCAAAAGCGAAACTTGGCTGCATACGACACAGATTACGAACTACCCATGACATTTACTTCACACCTGAGAACATTCTCTCTCTTTGAGTTAACTAAAAAACATCAGCTCGTCGAGAGAAATGACCAGTCTGTGTTGGATACGAAGAAACTTTGTACTTCCATCCACAATTTAATGAAAGAGTGATTTTACCCTACCTTTAAACATTGGGGAGGAATTTTAATGTTCAACAATATCATTATTAATAAACACCAATTTAAGATTCCTTACCTGCTTGACCAGTTGCAATGCTCACTGCTGCAAACAGCCTCTGCGTGCGGCTCAAGTCCGACACCCCATTGACAGCCTCCACCTCAAAAGTGTAGTTAGCATGGGCGAGCAGGTCCATGATCGTCAAATAAGTGTCCACTAATCCTGACTGTGCAGGGGAGTATCCCACGTTTGGCCCGCACGGAACACACTCCTCTGGTTCCCAGCTGCAGCGCCGGCATATAACCCTGTAGCTGACATCATTGCGCCCGCCAGTGTCAGCCGGTGGGTTCCACTCCAGGCTGACAGTGGTCTGGTTGATGTTGTAGACCAGGTTCTGTGGTGCCGAGGGAGGTCCTGTCAGAGGTGGACATGGAGGAAACCAGAATTAAACAACTGAGCGTCGGGAAAAGTGACAGCCAAGACTGTGCATCAACTAGATCTGTGTTTTCTCTTTTCTCAGAGAGAAGGGAGGGGAAACAAAAAAAATGCACCGTACATGCCAGCTTCAGCCCTTGAGCCAAACACTGACACTCAATTATAATAAGACTCAGATCCAGGGGGAAAAAAAAACTGGTGCAGGTACATAGAGAGGAAATCAGATCTGGCAGACACCAAGGTCAATGCAAGAAGGATGTGAAATCAAACAGTGGAGGCCAGAGTTTCAAAGGAAGAATAATTGTCATGGTCAGAGTCATTTTATGGTATTGTCCATGAACTAAGTTGTCAATATAAAGATGTTTAGATAGATAGATAGATAGATAGATAGATAGATAGATAGATAGATAGATAGATAGATAGATAGATAGATAGATAGATAGATAGATAGAAAACAATTAGATAAAATGTGCTTTAAAGCTCTATGAAACTGTGTGTAATTTTCTTGTCAAGTTAATTTGATCCGGTGTTGATGGAAAAAGAATGATTAGTTCCGGCCAATATTTTGACTCTGAAACAACCTAATGTTCTGTGAACACATGCAAACATAGCTGGTGATTCATCCACATGGATTAAGCGCATTGTTATCATAGAGCCTGTTAGCAGCGTCAAATCCACAGCTGCTGTGGAACTGACTGAGACGGGGTTACACAGTCACACAGAGCCACAGACAGTCCCCCTCAAATTCTTCCGCTTCCCATCCAAAAATATACAAACGGCTAGAGACAGGGGCTTTGCTGGTTTTCTTTGGAAACATGCTGTATATCTTGTTGACAGCAGGACACTTAAAATGTATCTCTCACCCCAAAAAAGACCTGCCTAATCCACAGAATTTATGCACAAGAAGAAACCTGGATGGTTGCCGTCCTGTAACTGCCATATAGTTTCACTTGACATGTAATAACAGCTCGCTCTGCGGAATCAAACGTGAACACAGGCGTCCACATGGACCGTTTGCCTCTACACGTAACGGCAGGGCGATTAGCTCATCTCGTAAAACAATGAATAACAAATTGCTTCTTTCATCTTTTAAAATTCCAGGCTGTTGGCTTTTATGACCCATATGTTGATATAAATATACTCCCACTCACACAGTAAAAGATTATATGACTTGTATTCTTTGTTTATGAAGGCTGTGAAGAACATCTTGGTTTTGTTCTCTGTTAGAGTCATTTAAATAGCTCCCTTTTTTTCTCCAGAAATATTCTCTTTTAGGGAATCTAACGTAGGGGGAGGTCTCAACTTATTAAATTGATCACATTAACTAACAAAACAGGCCATGCATATGCACAGAGCCACACTGCTATCACAATATCCATAAATGCTGCACCATTTGAAAACAATGGCTTGACGGAGACATCCATATTCATGATTATCGGGTAAGATAAGAGACAGACTGTGGACTGGGAAAGATGAAAGCGCCACCTGTCGCAGGTGAAGTGGAGAGGAGTGAGCGCCCGATAGCACCACTCGACTTCAGCCGTGGCATCAACACTCTCAACCCCACACTCTCAATGGCTGTCACGGACAATAGGGAAGGTGGCACTTAGGTGCCCACACACACACAGACACATACACACACACTGGTTTGCACAGCTATTCTTCTTACGACATTGCATTGGCGTTTATTTAGACAGCCAAAACAAAGCATTATCCCTAACCTTCACCATAACCAGCCAATGCCTGACCCTAAATTTGACCTAATTACAATGTATATCTAAGTCCTAAACTTAACCAGTTACTCCAAAATGATGTTCTGTCTCAATGGGATTTGGTTGTCTCAGTATTTGGTTTCTATGAGGACTACTAGTCCTGACAAGGTCAGTGTTTGTGCCAGAAATGGTCTATAAACAGATAACAAATTCAAGTACACACACAGACAAACCTCCACAACCAAAACAAATCCGAACTATAGGGATCTCTTGCTCTACCATTTCCGTGGCCGTGGTTGGCAACAATAACATCTCATTTTGCTTGTAGCACTCTCATTTAGGTCTCAGGTACCACAGATCAAAGTGTTGATTTGGCAGCAACTAGACACAGGAGGGAAATTAGATTGGACACTTCCTGAATTTGAGTAACCTTTCTTCTTTCTCTTGTGTTTTTAGATGATGCACACTACTCTGGAGGTGTTGCCTCCCTTTCCCCAAAGATATTAGTGTGTTTTAGTCAGGGTGGGTTTCAACAACTGACCAGGTGTTGGAGCAGATTAACTAAATGTGAGTGCCCATTAAATTGTGTAGATTTTCCATCACAATGCTGCAGGTAAAACTCTTAAAAGCAGTGGTTATCGAGGTAGCATCACAAACTGGTAGCTCCATTATGGATAAGCAAGGCCCACTTCCACTTAGTTGGGCTTCTATACCTCCAGTCAGAAATTACAGTTGGAAGTGCATTTTTAGCTGGAGCCTTGCTACACCCTGTGTAAAATGAAGAGTCACAATGTGTGATTCTGTGAAGTGTGTATAAGCCTCCCAAGCTGTGTATAAGCCTCCCATTGATCCATGACTCACATGGCATTTTGGTCATGTTCCTTTTTCTACATTCTAAGTTTTGAAGTTGCTGTTTGCACTTTTTGGCACCAAAAAGACTATTGTGATTGGTAAAAGAACTTTAAAGAAGCCAGTGTATACCCCTACAGACTATTTTCAAGATAGATGACTGGCTATTGAAAATGATGTGAAGCCTACAAATGTAAAAGAAGCAACGTTCTTTCAGAGTTGTTAGAGGGAGACAAAGGTAACGGGAGAAGTCTACGGAGACAAAACCTTCTACCCGGCCATAAGTGTGGCCACTTGTAAAAGGTATACACACTCTTTTCCCTTCAAACAAGATGACACATCATTCGGCTCAGTTTGTTTGAAGCACATTGAGCCCCTCACTTCTCTTTCTTCTCCCTCTGCCTTGGCGTCTCTTTGTTTCACCGAACAGTTTTCTGTCTGAACTCAGCAATACGAAACTCCTCTGCCCCCAATTCACCGCAGATTTGCAACGCATCCTGAACCCTCCACTGTTTGCCTGTCTGTCTGCTCGTCCTCGTAGCTCAAGGGCCGTCCGTCTCCCTCTTCTTTTTTTTTCAACTGCCCACACACCAACACCACCAACACTCTGTCTTATCTTCCGTGTTCACTCCTCTCATCCCTCCTCCCAGTCAAGTTTCATTTCACGGATTAGCCTGCCAGCCCCCACAGCCTGGAACGTCTCAATCACTTGCTAGCCTCCCTCCAACACTGCTACTGTTACCAAGCATCGGTGAGCATGAGTGTGTGCGATAGTGTTCCTGTTGTTATGCTGCTTATATTAATGAAATACGTATACATGCATTGTTTGTGTTGTCATGCAGCAGCAGCATCTGCATTAGGGATGGCTCACTACCACTTTTTGTGTCCAATATGATACTAACATCACACACTTGAATTTCTGCCTATATCAGTATCAGTCTGACACATTTCATATTTTACCTCTTCTAAATGGCTTGTAGTTTTTAATGATATTTACCACCTAGCTATAACCAGAAATTAAAAAATAAATAAATAAATAAATAAATCAACATTTTCAGCTCTAACTCACATGACTATAGTGGTGTACCTCACTCTTTAAAGTAGGGCTGGGCAATAATTCAATCACACAACATAATGAGATATAATTATTTACAATTTGAATCATCGTGCACTGGGTAAACACTGAGACGGACAAATAATAATAGCACTACATTATATATTTATATTCGGCTATAAAATGACAGACATTTTAGAAAGAAAATAGTAATTTAAAAAATTGCGATTAAGGGTAGTAACGCAGGATCAAAGGTTAAAAATACATTTAAAAAGGTGTGTGTTCAGGGAAAATTTAAAGTAGGACAATGAGGGAGACTGGTATATCCAGAGGGTGGGGACAGCTATGCAGAGGATTCTTACTCAGTAGGCTCAGTACTCTGGGTGGATGAGAGGGCTGAGGAGGTTGGCATGTTGGGGAAGGTTATGCAAGTGCTGAGAAAGATTTTATATTGAATGTGTTGTTGGACAAGGTGCCAGTGGAGGGTTAAGTTATGAATGTAATATTACTTCTCTTATTATCTGTTTAACAAGTGCTTGTGATATGAGCTGATTTAAAACTTTTGAATCATGATAATGTCTTTGACCGTATTGTCCAAGAGTTTAGTGAAGCATTTTTGCTCTGTTAGGGATTTACGGATCATGTTTTTTCTTCATCCACATTCAGATCTAGTGATTGACCAATGCCAGTACTCAGTAGTACGGATTATCATACCAATACCAATACTGAGTGTTTTACTGATAGCAAGCATCTCATCTACTCATGTCTAATCTGCATAGGAACATTTCACAGATTTAAATCTGTGGGAGAAAAAATGCATTAAAATACAGTACACAGAGATAACGCTACATACAATAATATACCATATAGGAAACCCAGTTTAGTTACAGATGGTTTTTAGGTCATTATACAAAGCCTATCTCCACTCTGTGCAGAGTCGTGAGACCTGAGTAAATCCAAGCTTAGGAAAGAAGAATCCGGTGCTTATCGGCCTTGAGTTGTGCTCAGGGCTGCCTTAACCCTCCACAGCCTATTAGCAGGCTGTGCTCTAATTGGGGGGAACTGTGGGGAGAGGGGGCGGCAGGGGTGAGTGGTATTCAAATCACACATGAGGTAATCCTCACTCTACAAATGTGTGTTGTGGCCCCGTGACCTCGCTTCTAATGATGTAGCTGCACCAGAACCTAGAATGAGGCTGAAGAGCAGAAGAGGTTGAAGGGGATGTGTTTTTTCTTCCTCTTTTTTTAGATGGAGGGCTCCCAACTGCTGTTGTCATGATAACCATAATTTCAATAGTACTTCAACACCAGACTGAATTCAATATTGGATTTGCAGCTTGCATAAAATGTGCCGTGAGCTAAAACTCCATTTCAGACCCCAACCCTCTACGGTTCCAGAGGGTGTACGATGGCACGAGGATGGGAATAAAAAAATAAAGTCTGTCACTAAGACTGAACAATACACACTGTTTTTGTGCACTTTAGCAGCATAACACATGAGCTTGGAGAATGTGAAAAACCTTATTTCCCTATTGCCAAGAAACACAGTGGAGTTACATAGTGGTGGGTTTGCTTTTTTCATGTCAGTAAAACTGACTGAGATACAATGACTGAATCCTCATGAGTGTCATGTCTTCATATATTTCCCCTTATTGGATTTATAGAGTATTGCTATATGCTTGATTATTAAAAAAAGATGATTAAGTTAGTGTAACTAGTCTTAAAAACATACACAACAATGTATCAATGATTTCATTATAAAAACAAATATTTATACTTCAATGACTACCGTATGTGTGTCACTGGCAGAGGCTGACAGCATTTAGTTAATGGACTTAATGTGTGTTTGCAAAAGTATCTCATTAGCTCCAACCCTGCATTACTTTCACTTTGTCCCGTGCACTAGAGTTTAGAATATTCAAATAGCACCTTAGCTTGAAATCCCTCATTTCAACATATTTTTATTATTAGTATTATAATTATTATTATTATTTACAAGTACCTTGGGGCAAAAATGCTAATCTGGATTAAGCATTGCAAATGCATATATCAAGCTGCTTTTAATCAAAATGCAGCCAAAATGTGACTTTTTTGACAAGAACTGAAGCAATGAAAGTACTGAATAGTCACACTTTTTTTTTTTTTTACATTTTCAGATGGAGGCTGTACAGCATGTGAGAATGCAGATAAAAGTCTCCCTTAACAGCGTCTGGAACTTTTCCTGCCACTTTCTCCCTGGTCTAATATTTGGCTAATATCAGGGCGAGCCCATGTGACAACACAACAGGAAGAGCTATAGATAATTCATAGGGAGCAAGTGCCCTCGTCTGGACATTCCAGACATTCCTCTGCTGTTGTGGACACATCTGACCCAGTCTGATCTCTCAAGGCATCCATCATAATGTGAAAGACAAACTCTGAAGAATGTCCCGACCCAATCTTACAGACAAATCGGCTAATCGGACAAACTAAGACAAACAGTTGATTATGATGATATTATTATTGTTGTTATTATTGTTATTATTCATAATAACAATATCAATGGTTATATAATGGTTCTAATAATAATAATAATAATAATAATAATAAAACTAATACAATTTACTAAATCACTCATCTTAAAGAGTTAGGGCTGTAGGTCATGATTATTTTGTATAATTGCTGTGTTGGTTATTTCCTCTATTAAATGTTCAGTTGTTTTGTCCACAAACCTAAACTAATCGTCTCAGACCATGTTTGACTAAATGCTGAAGTTGAGCAAGTTTCTTATTTATCACATTACATTTTCACTTTATGAAGACAGGACGATACATTTTACAAAATGTGAGAATATCATAAAAATTTGACATTATGACACTGATTAATTTTTTTTTCATGCAGTCACAGCACTATGTTTCTATCAAGTATATCTGGGAGTAAATAATAATAATAAAAAAATACTATCCTATATTATTAAGCCCCTACATTCTGCAGCTCTGTCACATTCCCACTGCAGCCGCCACAGTCAGGGTGGACCTGCTGTCGGACATCAACTTGTTGAGGTGGCACATTTTTTAAGGAGGGGGTTGGTGGTGGGGGTGTGGGAGGAGGGGGGATGGCCCACTCTCGACTGCTCCTTTCAAACCGCACTGCAAGTCACAGCTGTCGCATGATTGATGACCACTCCCCGAGCCTGTCAACAACACCAGCTCTTGTGCCCTGCCCCTGGTGAACATGTAGAGACGTCCCTGTATGTCTCATTTTCTCACAACTTTGCATATGAATGGCATGGACAAACATTCATCAGACAAAAGGGTCTTTTTTTCTTCTTCTACTTTTCTGTTACAACCTATCACTTGGGAAGCAATGCATTTTTCAAATATGTTTTTTGAAACTTCTCCCCTCATCTTTATTCAACATGGATTTGGCTTTTGATGTACATCTTCATCTCATTTCCTCTCAAATCCTCATCGACACATTCTTAATCTCCGTGAGGCAAAGATCCCTCACACTGTTTTGTTAAGGCCTTCAATGTGGTGGCTTTACAAACCCCTATTAAAAAAAAAAAATCTGTCAATCAAGCTGTTTGTTCAGGCTGTGCAAATTCAATTTCAATTACAATCCTTTGCTGGTCTGGATCAGTCTTGAAAAAAATTAAATCACAGTGACGACTGGTCACGGCGTCTTAATCCTGCGATGAATGGGGGAACACACGTACAAAAGCTGTGCAAAAATTGCACTGGTTGAATTAAAAGGATTGTGACGTCATACGTGCAAGTTAAAAATACATATTTACATATAATGAAATGGGGTCATCAAGTGTAGACCTCGAGCTAATGAAAAGTGTGCATTAGCCAGCTTCAGTAATTACTGTGCTACTTGATGAAATTGATTACCCAGAAGAGAAGAGTCAGAGGACAATGCTAAGAAGTGGGAACTTTCTTCCTTTCAATCCACTCTATGTGTGTCTTACTCTTGATCAATGGGGGAACATAATGTTTATGGTAGGATGGTGGTTTGTGGTCGTTGCTTAGCTACGTCCTTGTTTAGTTAAACGGATACATCTGAGCTTTGAAAAAACCTCAATGTGTTCAAATCGGCATCTGGAATCTGGAATTTGAATTCTGAAGCAACTTCTGCGAAAACAAAGGGGAATCCAAAGGAAAGAATGTGTCACAGCCAGGTTTTTGTCTTTCAACAGGTGGTAAACCATGAAATATTGAAATGTGTTTAGTCAATGGTTACGATGAGTCAATCTCATAAAAAAGATTGAAAGATATATGGAGGTGTCACACAACCACAATCTCCACAAATCTTACTTCCTATTTTCTACAAACAGGAAGTAAGCAGAGCCAAGGTAAACCGCTACAAAGGGGCAGAAATTCGCTTGGGGCCCTTATTGACCTGCATCCCCACCCCACCGAGCACCTACCATGTCAGTTGCTGTTGCCCTTGAGCTGTGCATATTTGCAAACAAATTTGTTCTCATCAGATAACACAAATCACTCAATAAACCATGGGCCCCCGACGGCCCCAAGGGTGTGTGAGTCAACTGCAGAACACCAGCCCACAAAATGACACACGCTGATATATGTATGCTTGAACACAGTGCAAGTTTGGAACTACTATGGCAATCAGTCGAGTTGCTCTTGGTGCTCTCACAGCACAGTTGTTTAGTGTGTAGCTCTTTTAATTCCTGTACAATACATTACATGTCAACATTACTAAATATTAGGGCTTTAAAGTCCAAGTGGACTGGTCGATTAATTGGTCGACACGTTCTTACTTGACCAAGATTGTGATTGGTCGACTACATTTTTTTTATTATCATTATTATTTTTTTATGGTGAATTTCATTAGGAGGAAAGTACCAAGTGCTAATGGGGGTGTTTTAGAGCACCCGTGTTTCACATGTCACAGCGTGTCTTCAGAGAACACTCGATTAGTTGATTTTTAGTCGGAATTTCAGGGCTTTAGTCGACCAAGAGTTTCTTTTCGTTGATTACAGCCCTACTAAATACAAATATGTACATAAGGCATATGATCCCTGCAGACATGAAATGCAGAACATAAGGCCCACCTTCAGACCTAGTAGTAACATGTGACAACTTAAAGTCTAGTTCCTACAATTCGACTAAAAATTGGCCATTGGACACGTGGGCCTCAACAATCGACTCTCAAATGTCGTGTCATTCCCATCCCTACCTGTGACCCAATGAAATTGGATCTGGTATCCCCTCAAATACAAACACTGACACCATGTTTGTTTGCTAGAACAAACATTTTTTTTTAATGAGATGAGCAGACACTTCTCAGGACGAACAAACTACTCCAAAGTTGATTTGCGAGCAGGTTGAAACCACCCCCTCTAAAGGATGCTTGTTAAGGATGGGATTACTGTTCACAGCTGTTCACACCAACTGCACCAACTCTGATTTAACTAGATTAAAACTAGCAGGTGAAAATACACCATTAGTCTGCATACTGGTATTCCAGGTTAGTTTGTACTTTTTTTGCCAGGTTTCCAAAGAGGAAATATTTTATGTTCAGAACACAATTAGAATAAGCATTTCCGTAAATTCTGCTACTTTTGTGCAGAGTGTAAATCATTTCAGCAATGGGGACAAAATGAAAATGGCTGACTCTGTGGACAGGTTCACTGCTAATGTACTGGGGGAGCAGTGTGAGACAGACCTGCAGAACATTACTTCCAAATTTGTCAAGCATGGAGGTAAAAAACAGCTGGTGAAAGCACAGAATGGAGAGCTGGGGATGTTCTGCAGAGAGATAATGGCTATGGGAAATCATAATTCATTAATAATGAGACACAGATAACTTTCTAATACACGTCACCTTTTTTGTCCTGGCATCCCTCTATCTCACCCAGTGTCTACATTTAAATATTCTTCATCCAAAAATATATTAATGCTTACATCATGAGACCAAAACCAAAAGGAATATTATTCCTACAAAAGAAAGAAATTAAAAATCTATGAAATACATTTATACATTTTCAAGGCTGAAGCCAAATAATTCATAACCTAACCACACACACACTGGCAGCCTAAACACACCTGTGCACTGAGGGTATGCTGTAATACATGGAAAGAGCTTCAGGGCAGGAAGAGACAGAGATGTTGCTCAACACTCTGATTGCCATAAATGACGAACAGGCTTTATTTTTTTGCTCATATGAAATTTGCTAAATCAAATCCAAACTACAGTCCTTTCTTTGATACTATGATTTGATGCATTCCTATTAAATTATACTATTAGCATAATATCTCAGCAGCAATTTCTCTTTCTCTCTGACACACACACACATGCCGACACACATTAGAGTTTCTGACTTGGCCTACTTTGGGTGTCCTATCGGGGAAAAAAGCTACACCACTCAGGATGTAAAGCAGGCATACAGATTTTCCTGCATATGTGTATGTGTTTGAGGCTTTTAATCGCCCGGAGATGCTAGAAAATAAATAATCTGACTCTCAATTGAACTGCTTTTCTTCATAAATATATCACATAAAGTATAAATAAAAAGCATAACAGAAGAGTATCTCCTGCAGCCAGAAGCCAGTACAACCCTGTCCAGGAGTCTTGTTGATATATTATCAGTTGAACAAAGGCACACAGATAATAGATATCTTGTTTAGCGCATAGATCTTGTTTAGGTGTGCTGTTTACCTGCAGGTAAAACATCGCCCTGCAGGTAAAACATCGCCCTGTTGGCATGGGCCACACCCCTTTTAGCTAAAGGCAAAGGAGTGAGAGAAAAAAATACAGAAGCACCTTGAAATTGAAAAAAAAAAAAAAAAAAGAATGAGGATTTGGAAGCAAATGAGCCCCAAAGTAAATCCTTTGGTCTGAGTAAATAAGCCATGGATGGCTGTCACAAAGCTGTTACACTAGCCAGGACAAATGAAGACACACGGTGCTGCCTGGGCTGCCGCTGCCGACTGTAATTGCGATCTTTCAGACGGGAAATGGCAAATTGCTCCTCTCATCATTAGCAACCAGCTAAGACAGAAAACAGACATGCAAGCCTGCGAACATAATTATAATGACATACTGGGAGGCAGACAACTGCTATGGAACACATCTGGGCCTTCCATGAGGCCACTGCATACCCAGTAAAAAAGACTGGCCTCAAGGACCAGAGTGTGTTTTTTCTCTCTTTGCATGTGTGACTGTTTAAATTCACATCCCAGCGAGTGGTCTGTGCTGTGTTAACCTAGCAACGGCACGGCAGACTTACGTGTGCAGGCCACAGACGGAGGGTCGGAGAGTGCTCGGTAGTAACCGTCCTCGCAGTCGCAGCGCCAGGAGCCTTCGCGGTCGTTGAAGCTGTGCGCTGGACAGCGAGAGCACTGGAGGTCCTGGGAGGAGGACTTGTAGAAACCACGACCACAGGCTATGCAAGGGTGAAAAGGAAGAAAGAAGGAGAAAACATAGTTAATATCTGTACGAATATGTTTAATATCACATGATGATTAAAAAAAGGTAATGCCGTAAGCTTTTTCGTTTAATCGTGGTTATCTGGATGTGAGGATTTTAACAAACGAGATAAAACGTGTAAAACGTGGACAAATTACAGGAGATTAAATGTATCCTGGCCTAACCAGCCATTGTTAGCCATTGTTAGCAATGGTGAGGTTGCTCCGAGTTTCCCAGTTGGAAATCCAAGATCATGTGGTGTTCCTGTGTGAGGATTTCGAGGTCTGACTACAAATGGAATGCACCATTTGTATATTGCAATCAATTGAATACCCCTTGTCTTGCCCATACACAATCCAGTAACTACAATGGCCTTCACGTAGCACAAACAAATGAAAAAACCCTCTCAAGTACCAGTGTTTGACTTGTCCAACAAATATGGTAGTACAAGATATAAGGACAAATTAAATTAATAAAGTACTCAATCTCATGAAAACACAACAGCTCATAATTTAAGTAGCAAGTACTGGACTAGCTTTCCATGTGATACTTCAGCATGTTTCAGAACCATTCTTGCAGTCTTTATTGCTGTAGACATTAATAATAATAGTAGTAGACTAGTAGAATAATAGGAGTTCCTTGCAATTAAATGACTTCATATATTCCATAAACTCTGCATGAGTTTTCAGGTGGTAAAGACACCATATACAAATTAATCAACAAGCACATTGAGCCCAGCAATCTTGCCAATCAAATGTTGGCCGAATTCACATGCCTTTTGTTATGTCTTGTGTTCTAGTGACCAGCGTGAATATTAAGTGTGCCAGAGAAAATTAAGTGTATCATTTTCTGCTTTAGTGTGAACACACTCTTAAATTCAGGCAATAATGGAATAATCCAGAAATAACAATAAATATAATATTACATACCTGATGCAAGATCAAACTAAACTACACACACTGGACCTTTAAATCAATTTACTGGCAGATCCAGTGAAAAAGCCTGGTGGTTGTCAAGTATGTGAGTTTTTTGGATGGTTTTTTTTACCCATGGTCTCTAAATGTGTAAATACGGCTGTTCTGATAGAGAACCGTATTAAAAGATAATCCTCCCCAAAGTCAACAGACACCTGCAATTCTAACAGCAATTTCTCATTTAGTCAACTCCAGCAGAGCCTGTTTCAAGGTAGACTTTATGTGCACCAGTGATGTCAGCAGGTACACACAGTCACTGAGTGTCTCTGGGTGTCTCTGGGTGGTATTAGTCCTGTGCAAACACATTTTCGTTTTTTCTTTTTTTTTTAAGTCATTGCTTCACTTCTGTTTTCCCATCACGGGGAGGGCATGACAGAGCAAACCAGTGTGTTCACGTCTCAGAGCAGCCGGCGTTTTGATTGAGCCTGCCCCTCATCAAGCAGGCCGAGGCACGAAGCAGAATCACACCGAGGCACTCACTCGACGATAAACTACTACCTCTATCTTTGAGAGGAAAATAAAAAAATCTATTTTTATTCTCATGAATTCTCAGGTCAGCTGAGGGCTTCTGGTTTGTTTATGAAGAGTCCATGTCTCTGAGATGACACATTTATCTAGCGAGCGAGGAGATAAGGACAGGCACACACGGTCATCTCAGACATTTAACCTTTGACCAAGAATGTAAACAAACCTGGTACGACTAATCAAATGAGACGCATCACTGTGATTTCAGAGTTACACAACTAAATTACACACTCCTCATTTATCTGAAGTTGCTCTTAAGAGTCGTAAACGCAAGTCATGGCAAAGACAGAGAGATAATAGGAAACAAACACAGTGAATCTTAGCAACCTTGCTGTAATTCTCATGACCAAGTTAATGTTTAAGTATTAGCAAGTCGTAAAATATCTTCTCTGGGTCTGTTTATTCAAGCCTTGAAGTCAGTAGATCCACAGTGACTGGCTGTGTGTGCAGAGCCACGGCGCTCCAGCCCGCTGCAGAAAAGTGCAACGATCTCTGAGACACTAAATAGTTCTTTACACAAATGATCAAATGCATTTTTCATGAGCCACGTGGGGGTGATGAGTAATGCTCTCCATACTCGGTTCCTCCCACTCCACACCTCACTTATTCTCATCTGCTTTTACTTTTTCTCTCTTCTGACGACCACCTCTTGTGACAGATCAGGGGATGAGAAGCACAGATTTTTTTTTTTAGTTTTAACACTTCCAGGGCAGCATGAAGTGGAAGCCGAGGATCATGATATCCTTGTTTCAGCTACAAGAAAGACCTGTCACTCTCCATTTATCACTTTGCCAGAACATTTTCTCTCTCCCCAACCCCCAGAAGAAGAAAGAAGTTGACAAACATGATATTATCTCCATTCTTCCTTTACGTTTTTTTTTGTTTTTTTTAACTTAACTTAATTGCTTACTCATTAAATGTATCTGCTTTTGATTCTGTAGAATGCTGATGAGTGATAATGTTCCACAAACACTAAACCATGTCTGCTCCCAGTATCTGATACCCATGTAAACACTCGCCCCATGGATGTTGATAATGACACCAAAGCACTGTATCTCCAGCAGGTTAAAGATTGGCTAGACCCTGTTGAAAACACGACTTTCTCCCACCACGTCGCTCTGTTTAAACATTCTGATAAGCCAGCGAGTCTGTTTGCCTTTGGGTTTCTGAGAGCTCATCTGCTGGGTGGCCAGTGTGTGGAGGGGGGAAAAGCCTGAGTTATCTTCACCGCAACCTCCTCTTCAGCAATCCAGAGGATCCAAAACGAAGATTAGGACAAACCTTAAACCAGGGAGGAGGGGGCTTAGGCTCATAAAACTTGTAAAAGATGTAATTATATGCAGCTAAAGGTCTCTCAAACAAAATATTGACTAATGTTCGATGACGTAGTGATGTAGCATGGGAAACCACCCAGCTCTAATTAAAATGTGTGTCATTTAAAATGTGGCTTAAACTGGATAAAGTTGATATTGGACTCTAACTTGCAGTTTGATGCCTAATTCCAGAACTCTTACAATTCTTCTTCTTACAAACAAACAAGAACATGCTTGTATTCTTGCCAACATTATGCTGTTTTGTCACTATTTTTTATCTTAAAGCTCACATAGAGTGGTCCTGTTAACTTGTTTTTATGGTCAAAAACCTCCTAGTTGCTGTAAACGAGCCAATGGAAATCCTCTTTTCTGACGGTGTTTCCCAGCAGCGAGATTTGAGACTCAACTCTCTCACCCAGAAGACAGAGTCTTGTGATTGGCCAGTATATTCAGCACACCCGCTCTCAGAAGCGCAGCTCCCCCCTCTGGAACGGTGGATGCACTGCTACTCATTATCAAAACATTGTTTTAACAATGCTTAAAAATAGCTTCTTCACGACTCCCTGCCACAGTGCCTTTTATGACTTGGACCCAGAGTCAGACCCAGAGTCAGTAGACGGTGTCGCTTGTGAAACACCTCCACAACGGACGTTATTCTTCTTCTGCGGTTCAATGTACGCAACCGGATGTGCCCGGACTAGTGCCCGGAGCAGGACGATCTGCTGTTCCGGAGAACCGGTGCTTGCGTAACCGGACCAGGTTTTTTCAGAGATCTCGTTGAGCCCGAGATTACAATAAAACACAGCGTTCTCAGCGGTGGGTGAACTGTTTGTTTTGAACCTTCAGGGCTTCTTAATCAAGGTAATGACGCAGATACACACTAAAAAACAGTGTTGGAATTGGAACTTCCGGTCTAGGTCCGCTTTAATTAAACAATATGTCATATTGTGATTTAAATTATTGTGTGATTAACTGTGCCGCAGAGTCAAAAGAAATTTATTTACAGAATCAGAGCCATTCCAAAGGTAGGTGATCATTGCTACACTCTATAATCTGATCTGCTTAGAGCTTCATATTAGCAACAGTTGCCTTGCTAATGTCATGACGTATATAACTATCTAAACCATTATGAGACCAAATCAAGTCTATCTAAATCCGATTTATTTTTACTTCCAGATTGCATCCTCAGAGGTCTTTTTTATATGGAGTCTATGGTTTATACTCTGTGTGACTGTGTTATTGGACTTCCATCAAGTGATAACTCATGCAGAATAGTCACAAAATGGTGGTCAAACATCAAGGCCCCTGCTTTGATTAATTGCACTTGTCCTTTAGTCGTGCTCTTGAGCAAGACAGGGTTCATTTTTCAGTGACAGCCCAAGTGTTTATCATGACTGTCATTGGCACCCGGAAATGTTTACAGAGGCAGCAAGGCAGCAAAACGAGGCCTCAAAAATCCAATGCCTCTATGACATGGGCACCTCAGTGTTTCTCTGCAAATCTCTCCAGCACCTTCCACCAGTGCAGTGAGTGACAAGTACAAACACAGTCTTCCAGAGCCCCAGCATTCCTATCCCAGCCATTGCACACACACACACACACACACACTCACTGACTCCCTACAGGCGAGTTCCCGTCCCTGGCAGCAGATGCCGAAAAGAGACACTCTCAGCCTGTGATGGGATTGATAGCAAGTGAGAGGTTCTTTGTCGCCAGTCCCTGCTGTAACACTTTCCTTGTGAGTGGAAATATCTACAAAGCAATTACAGTGGAGTCTGTTTATCCAGTAGCCTTTTAACTGACAGAGTGACTGACACCTTACTGGAACACAGTGACACACAAACGTGCACAAACCTCCCCTGACTCTCGGCAGGCTACGTTGAATTTGACGAGAGGACTTGCAGCACAATGTGTAATTGCATTTGAAAGGAAAAAGTGTTCAAGTGTGACTCCTTTAAAAATAAATAAATAAAAAAGAGCCAATTAATGTAAGTCTGGTCTTCTTCAGGCCCAGATAACAAGCGACTAATGGCTTGTGCTTGTTGACACGGGCCCGTTAACAAAGCTCAGACACAACAGCTGGCTTATTTACGACACTGAGAAATTAGTCAGTCCTTAGAGAAGTGGGTTGAGGTTGAGCAGAGACAAAAAAGAAAAACAGGAAAGGAAAAAAAAAAGTCTACATTCTTGCCAGCTCCTCGGCAGGCTACAGAACACGAATCTGTAATTTCCCTTCTAGTGGTCAAGCACTTTCATTCGGTGATGCGTGGGGGGGTCAAGCTGCAGTCAGCAGTTTTATACAGAGAGACGGAGAGGAGCCTGAGAAAAGGAGAGGACCTCGGACTCGTGAGGTGGAGATAATCAAACTGTGACTGCAGTGTCTCAATCAGAGCACACAGTGGCCTGCAGAGTCAAGCAAAGTCTCCTTATCTTATGCAGACATAAATAAGCACAAGCACACAAAAAAAGAGAGGAGGGGAAACGGATTTCTGTATTTTCCTAAGATCCCGGTTTATTTATTTTCCGCTCTGAGCTGAGCTTCTTAACATTCTTGAATTACATCCAATTTCTCTCACGCTTTACCAGTGTCATGACACTATGGGTGAGGGACAGAGTGGGAGGAGGGTGAGAGAGCAGCAGTGACATATCCCTTCCTGGCCAAAATAGAAAATAATTATGTGTATGTATGAAGCCATTTTTTTTCTTTTTGGCATCAGTTAATTGTGTGCCCTTGCCGACATTTCAGATTCCAAATTTGCCCTTGTTCGTTTTCTGTGTATTTGCAAGTGTTGGTTAGTAACATACAGAAATCCATCCTACTAAAACATCCTGACCTTGATCAAGAATGTTGTGTCAGTGAAGATTACATACATTTACATCGTTCATATGCGGATGTTGTGCAGACATTTAAGACTTTAATGGTTTATGGGGTTTACGGGGTTTAAAGGAAGTAAAAATCTTAATTGAAACCCAGCTTCCTGAGAGGTAACACCATCTTCATCTTGAACACCCAGAAATATTTCCATAGATCCAACTATCAGTTCATCTGTCAAACCTGACATGCTGGGTCACCATCGAACTGTTACATCTGACCATGTTGTCTTTATGCTGTTGTTTATTATGCGCAGTGTGCCCTGCAGTTCTACATTTAGGGCTCAATGCATACAAAGGCATTAGAACCCTTATGGATGCCAATGCAGACTTCTGCACATCCTCTAGGTTCTGTTTACAGCCATACCACTAAATCTATCCCATCACAGTTCATACAGTTCTGGGAGATGGTCTGTTCCACTATACCTACCCTGCAGCAATTGCCACAGCAAAAAAGTAAAAACAGTAAAGTCCAATCAAGAATATATGCAATAAAGCTCATTAATATCAGCAGAGTTCAGGGTTGGACACACTGCTAATCCTGTAAACTATTGATTTAAAATGTGTACCAAAATCTGGGTCCTTTTCAAACCTCCTATTGTATTCCAACACTAGGACGCACCAAGGACATGTTTGAGATTCAATCACCCCAACCACATTTATAGGTTGAGCTATGGAAGTCCTCTGACCCGCTTCACGTTCAAATTTAATCCCATGTATTTTTACACTTGTCAGTGGTTCCCATTGAGTGATTCACTTGTGGCCACCACCACATTGTCAATACTGACCACCACACATTGATCTTCTGGTTTTTCCTACTATTTCAAAAGAGTAAAATCAAATTTCATTGTGGTGCTATTCGCAGCACATTGATTTACTCGTCCCCTTTCTCGATCTGCTATCGCTTTCTCTCTCACGCTCACACACACACACACACACACACACACACACACACACACACACACACACACACACACATACACAGACATCTTGATGACAGATCGAGCTGTACCATCAGATTTGGACAGGAACATGTCAATGACTGATATGCAGTTTTTAGAGATGGTCAATTCTCAAGGAGCAAAGAGATGTATTCTCTGCTCTTGGTCATCACTAAGTGTTGCCCTGCCTTGGTCCTCCTGACACGATCTGGTTCCCTTAAAGGCTTAGTCTTGTTTTATTCTGATCTTAGTCATGACCCAGTTTCGCCCACCCTTGGTCTTGGTCTTAATTCAATCTAGGTTTCTTAAGATCTTACTCATTTCTTAGTGTGATTACACTCTGGAACTCATGGTCACGGCTCAGTTTCTCCCTGACTTGTTCTTGGTCTTAACCCAGTCTAGGGTTCTTAAAGTCTTGGTCTCGTTACACTCTGGTCTTGGTCATGACTTGGTCTCGGTTTGAGTGGTCTCGACACAAGGTACCAGGAAATCAGATGATGATTACTATACACCCAGGAAAACCCTGACTCCTTGCTTGCTTGTAAACTCCAAATCCAATCAAGGTTGCAATCCTCATTACTACTAAGCACGGAAGGGACTGGCTGGTTTAGGTGGGGAAGATGGGATATTGTGTTTCTTCACCAACTGACTCTAATACAGACATTTGAGGCACTGCATAGTTAGGATGTATGCTTCTCTAACTTGAGATATCAGAAGGAAGATGTTGGTTTTCAAAAACTCTAACAAAACACTCATGATTACCTGTCTTGGTAAAACTGGAGACTGGATGTCCTTGCTTGCTTGCAACCCACAAATCCAATCAAGGTTACAATCCTTATTACTGCTCAGCACGGAAGGGGCTGGTTTTTCTAAGTGGGGCAGCTGGGATATTGAGTTTCTCCCCATCTGTCTCAATATTACCACAGACCGGGGGGGTCAGAGTGAGCTGCGGTGGGGGAATGTGGGAGATTCCCTGCGTTTTTTTCATACAGCCAGAGTGATACCGACCGGTGTGGGCCTTTCTATCTCCGCAGTCCTAGCATGATGAGTCCTGTCAGGTCCAGCCCCTCACCTCACCCTCCCTGCCTTCCCGTCTGGGCTGATTATGTGTTAAATCCGCCCATGTGTCGGGATGGGTGTGGAAAGAATGTGCACTGAACAGAGCCGAGCTTGCGGCTGTGGAAACCCGGAGAGGGCCTGGAGATAGCACCCCATTAGAGTGATAAAAGAGAAGCGGAGAGAGGAGGGTAGCCGACAGGACCAACGTGCAGGCCCGGTCACTGATGAATGCCAGGTGGAGCGGGTCAAGCGTGATAAAGGAAACAGTTTATTTCCAAAAAAACATCATTGCTTTCCTTAGAACGCTTGCTATGTCCACTGCTCCGATATGTGTGATATCTTTGTATGTAAGACTTCCAACATGGGCCTGGTATCGTGAACAGGCTATCTTTTGTCAAGTTTATTTATGTTTCTAACTTGTGGCCTTTTGGCCGTCTGTCTGATTTTGACACCAAATGCAGGGCTGCACTGTTTGGTTCTACTTTAAACTCTTTCTATGTTTGGTCATTTTTGCTTGGTTGAATTTAAATGGCTCTGTTCTACATGTGCACCATATGTTCCAGAAGCACTGGGAAAAAAAAAGATGACCAGTAAACCATGACTATATTGTGACAGACTCTTCATTCTTTCTTTCTTTTTATTTCGCAAAAGCATAAATACCTCTCTGGATGGAGAGTCTGGATTACCAGCCATGCAGAGGGGACAACTGCCTCAGGCCCTTTAAAAACTTCAGGGGCCCTAAAAGCTTTCATGTGTGTCGTCTAGTTGTGCTAATTTGGGAATGAGCACAGTGAAGCACAATAATGGCAGGGACCTCAAAGTGTGTCTTCCTTGTTGAGGTCTGATTTGAAAACATTCCAAGTGAAAACTTTGATATTTCAAATATTGCATATGCACTTGTATACATTGGACTCGATTACTTATGGAAAATGTCAATATGCGTTTCCCAAATCTGAAAATGGCAACAACTTTGAATATTCTGTTTTGTCCCCAAACAAAATTCACGTTATTGTTTTGGAGAAGCAAAGGAACCAGGATTTGGGAATGTGTACCATGAAGCCAAATAGTACAAGGTGGTGAAAGTTGGTCTTCCTTGTTTAGGTTTCAGTGATTTTTATGTTATCTTGCATTTTCCTAGATCAATCGGTTAAGGTTTTTCTACATTATAACGAGTATGATTCACACTGCTATTTTAACTTTTGAATGATCTGTGAATAATTGTGTGGATTAGTCTCTAAATTTGACATGCTGAGTGTTGTATCCCAAACTGATGAAAAAAACTGATGTTTTTTGGTATTTTGGTTTTATCTACAAAACAAAGATATTCACTTATTATATAGGGGAGAAAAGGGGAGCAAATAAACTACAACACATTCACATTGTAGAAGCTGAAATATAACTTGACATAACTTGTTTTTAAATGATTAAATGATTGATTGATTTCAATTTATCTATTGTGGCAGCACTAGTTTCTAGCAATGATTGTGCCAGAGAGTGATAGGAAGGAAGAAAATAATAGGTTATACAGTGTCTAAAAAGGAAATACTTTGATTTTATTGAGCAACTCTATGATCAAATGATAAATTACAGAGAATCAATAGGGCTGAGCATTCATTCCAGTTGGTAGCAAAAGGTATATCCCTGCTTTCCAGTGCTGGCTATACAAATAAATAAAACATAGAAGAACAAAACAGATACCTCTTCTCCCTTGAACATATCTGCTCACTTCTATTACACTGAAATCTGATGTTAACTCTGCCATAAACATTCTGTGTCACCAGTTTCTAGATACCCGGTGCCTGGTTGGATGTTCTGACAAGCATGAAATACTATTGGAAACCCGACTCCAATGTTGTGTTTCTCAGTTGTTTTACTTTCGGGGCATACGATAAGGACCATGACCATGTGTTACGATTATAAAGAAGGATGTCAATAGCTCATGCTGAGCTTATTTCGTATGCATTAACGTAGCCTCAGGCTTATGTGTGTTGCTTTTATTAGATGTGACTTATGTTCTTTGACTCAATAAATAGGGGCCTGGTGTGGACATTCATCAGACTGTGTTTACTAGCATTTTATGCATGCTGAACTATGGCTGCGTAGCTTTTTTTTCCTCACTGACTAAAGCCTGTGGTGTTTTCTTCTGCAATGTAAGAGGCAGTACATCTTGTGAGTAATTTCAGAGCAACGCAGGCAGGCAGACCTGGGAAAATTTCTCGTCGAGTATATTTCTTCTGCTTGAAAAGCCAAAGGACAGCTCGACTGAGCTCATCTTGCAGGGTGATGTGTGGACTCAAAAGGTTCAGGAGAAATCCTTGAATTTATTTCTCGAGCTTACTGCAGCATTTGCTGACATTTTATTTGCCGCTTTGCATCATCCAAACTGCATTCATGGTATTCACTGTATGCTAAGGGCTTCAAACATCTTACATTGTACATTTTTTTTTAGATTTTTTCAAACTCAAACTCAAATTTTTTTGTTCCGATTACCGGTAGCAGCAGGTCTTGGCTGTTGTTTTTTGCTGTGAGGACATTGCTCCTATCCTGAGTTTTTGTTAAGCTCCCACATACGAAACTCAAGGTGATTGTCCAGCTCTAGGATACACTGGCAGAGCTCATGAAGAAAGGGAAAAGGAGTGAACTGGTGCTGAAAATCACTTCCTGTGGTGGAGATGGAGCTTCTCGACTCCAAACAAGCTTATTTGGAACACCTCCGCTGGGCTTGGGAACAAAAGAGGAGGGAGGCTTGGAAAGGGCTACAATGAGGCTACAGAAGATTACTGAAACATACGTTTGACTGGTTAAAGGAATCTGATGTCATATTGTGCCGGATCCTCCCTCCGCCCCACACATATTTGGAATGACTGAGTCTGGCCACTGCTGCTGCACTCCACACATACACACAATCAGCCCATTCAGTTGAGGTACCTGTGCTTAGCAGGAGATAAGTAGCTTTCCATAAGAAACAAAGAGCAGATTAGCATTCCCTTACACTATGTTAGAGGGCATGTAGCTTTGCCCTCTATAAGCAGAGAAAACCTGAAGGAAATGCCTGCTTGGCAGCACACAGCACAGATCAAAGCCCTACACTGATTAAGTTATATTCCTTTTTTAAAGCCAACACTCATGCTGCGGTGCTACAGCCAGTCCAGCAAGTTTACTCTGAGGGAAACAGCAAGTGGTCGGGCCCAAATAAGATTACTGTAACATGAGCTAATCATTTTAGGCTATTTCTTTCAGATCACCCTCTCTGCCAAACAAGCAACTATGGCAAACCACCACAGTCCCTTTAAAAGAGCAAGTTCACCCACTTCTTTTCAATCTGTTTTCTGGATCTCTACTATGCTTTCTGCCTCCAACTCAGTACAATGAAGAAATGACAGGATCACTAAAAGGTGCTCTTTGTTTTGTGTCACACCCAGATTATGTTTTGGGATTGTGACACTCTCTTCTGAGCCCCTCCCACCTTAAAAGCACAGACAGACGCACATGCTTTAAGTGCGACAGATGACCTGAAATAATCTGTTCAATTCTGACAAGCTCTGCCTAAACCGACAGATCTTTTATCTGTCGGTTTATCTGCCTAAACCGACAGATAAAAGATCTAAAAGATAAGTTAGCACATCATCAGCTCATTCAGTAACAGTTTGATCCATCCATACGTCACCACAGAGCCACTAAAATGTATTTCATTAGTGCCTGCGTCCGTACACCATACTAGTGAGAACACTAGGTTCTCACTTTAGTATATATAGTATATTTAGTTTTTCGTTTTTTTTAAAACAACAAAAACAGATGATGGAAATATGACTACACGAGTGTAAGGACAAGAAAGTTATTATCAAATATTATCCAATTTACACGTGTTAGACATTGTTGGAAAGCTTAGAAATCACACTTTCAGAATCTGTAAATAACTCAAATGTCCCTAGGGAGATTTGTGACCGGTTTTGCCATGGCTGGACACAGTTTATCCAAATCCAAATTTCTCAAAGACTGAAAACAGAATCTAGAAGAGTTGCAGTCACATTCTTTCTCATATTATGTGATTTACATTATGCTGAAATCTTATTATGGATGTACTGATGAATAATACCACAATGCATTGAGTAACCTGCTTTAAGGACCATTTCCTGACTTCTACAGATGATAGAAAAAAAAACAACCAACACTATCTGCATGGTTAGGTATAAAGCCTTTAGCCTTCGCATGAGGAAATGTGTTTTTTGTTATTGGTCTGGCCTAACTCTATAAGGAAAAGGTCTGATGATAATCTAAAACAAACCCCATGCAAGACCAAGAAAAAAGAATAACACAGACCAACCTTTTATATACCTTCCTACATTTGTAACTACTCACTGGAGAAACAAATGTGTATTAAGCGTGCCCCACAAATGTACTATTTATTGCTGTTTGTGCAACACTTGCTGAAACTGCAGTGCGCGGCTGTTTTTGGAAATTTATGAGCACCTTTTTTAAGAATTTAAAGTATATAGTTATGACGCCACTGTGTTGATTTATTTTCATCTTAGTAGGAAGTAATGGGCTTCAGGCTGAGTGCCACAGACTTCTTAAGTCTAAGTATTGGAAGACATTACAGTTAGTTTTGTCCGGGGGTGAGGGTGGGGGGGGATTATCAATTTGTTGACAGAAACAATGTGGGATTATGTCATTCCTGTCCTGTAAACTGTCATTTTCAGGATCATCGCGACAAAGGTATTCACTCCGTCTTGTACTGCAAATATGTCCAGGATGAGGTAACATGATCCCAACAGAAGACAACTGCTTCAGCTGCATTAGCATCGCCACTGACAGCGATACAAATTGTAAACAACCGACCAGAACACCTGTTTTTGCTTTTCAGCTCTCCTGCTGATTTACTGCATAGATTTGGAGGTGAAAAATGAAGGGCATTTTAAGATTAAACTCATTACCTCACTGCATTTACGGCCGCTCACTCACTCGCTCACTCACTCAATAAGCCTGAGCTGGATCTTGAGCCTGTGCACTAAGAGGTCTTCACTTCTTAACATGCAGAGTGAGCATTCTGAAATGGATTCTCAGTGACATGGAAAATGTCCCCGCTTAATCGCTTTTTGTTTAGTTCATTTAACTCACATGGAAACAGGAGAAATGGCCCTTAAGGTCAGGAGCTGGGCGGCCACCTTCCTTTTATGGATAAGGTGGCCATCTCTTAAAGGGAGCTTTGCTAAAAGACTGCAGATAAAGCATTGACTCTGCGTACAGGGGATGAAAGAACAGAGTCCAAAGGTCTGACCCATCCGTGGCCCCCCTGCAGCTCAAAACGAAAACGCAGCTGAAATGTCCCCAGTCAGCAACTGAGCATTATCTCCAAATTGTGCCAACTCCTACCATCAAACCCGACCCTTTCCCGTCCCAGCCCCCGCCTATTCAAATCCACCATGACCTCTCCTCTCATCCCAGAGCAGTGACAGACAGCATTGGAACAATGTCAAACCGGTTGATCGTCACTGCTGTGGTCAAACACCCAACCAACACCCGTATTCCTGCCCTAACAAAGACACTCGGACTCCGATGACCAAGAGCTGCGATGATTAGTCGGCATAATAGTCAACAAATTCAAAATCAAATCAAAACAAATTTGAGACGCATAAAAAAGGAAAATGAAAACGTATTCTTACACTTTTCTGTGACAGAGAAACTTGTTTACCACATTTCCTGTCCCAGAATTCCTCACCCAATTAGCCTGTCTCCTTCAAGGTTCAGGCCTGGTCCATAATATGTCGATAATATTAATAAACTATCTGTGTTAAAATATGACACATAGCCTTCAACTTGTGATAATTAGTAGCACCTGACTGCCAACATAAGCAGACAGAGTTATATTAGTTCCATAATGGGAAAATAATTGCTAAACAATAACTTTGTTGTTAGATTAACTGAAACATTAGCCATCAGATTAATCAAATGACGAAATAATAATAAATGAAACATGAGCCCTACCTGTGACTTTAAAGCCCCATGCAGTAAAGCCCCATGCTCCTGACATTTTTTCACTTAAAGTTACAAAGGATTCTGGCCTCTTCATATTAAGCTTGCCTTCAAAAACATTATCTCTGAGTAGAACAGATTTTAAACTTTGTGACAAACTTCTGTTTTCTTGCTAGGATAAGTGACAAACCTCCAACTGTCACACAATGGTACCAATAAACGTATAAAGTTTTGCCCTTAAAAAGACTTACTGTGCAAATGAAAGGGGATGATCATTTGTTTGAGGGAACATTTTTTTTATTTTATATTTTTTTGCCTTTACTACTTGTTGGGGTGGGGACAGTTGTGAGCTACATTTAGCTCACAACCATTAGATGGTGGTTTATTTTACTTCCTGTTTTAATATCTTTGTGACTACAGAGAGAACTTGTGTGTTGTTATATATATGTATATTTTCTGACTTTTTATGAACCAAACAATTCATCCGATAATCGAGATCATCAGCAGATGAGTCAGTAAGGAGAGCAATAAGCCTATACCTAAACTTTCATTTTAACTGAATCTCTGAAAAGACCATCACAATGCCTGAAAGCAGAGCCATTCTCAGCCCATTTTAAGTCTGTTTCCTCTGCTCTGGGTGTTAGAGAGAGGGAAAAGTGTGAAGTTATGTAACAAGTTATTGATTTTTTTTTTCCTCTTAAAGGAAGATTGAAGTACAGAACCAGTGGGGCCTCCCGGAGGAGCAGTTCCACTGACAACGGGGGACTTTCCTGACGCCTCTTTCGGTGGCGAGACCCTGCGCCCCCCGGTCACATATCACTTTCACCTTCTTGCCACGGGGACACAACACAGAACACCACAGGCATTGTCCTCTGACACAGAGTTTGCTTGTCTGATCACATCCCTCTCAAGCAGTCAGTGAGCCCTCAGTTCCAAAAAGGGGAAAAAAAAATTGTGCCACAGTTTGGGTATCTAAACAGGGAAAAAAGCTTAGAAGTGATTTGGAAGCCGGGATCGATAGAGATGTCTGAACCTGTTAGTACAAGCAGAGATGAGGGCCGCTGCACTGTGGGGAGGGCTCTTTTGTCATGCAGGGAGAGAGGGAAGGAGGGGTGGAGAGAGGTGCTTCCACCGGCGATCAGGGGTCAACTGCTACGATCATCCATCTTCCATCTTGACAGTGTCCTGTCAACCAAGGCGCTCATGTTTCTAAACACAACAGGCAGGCCTCTATTGTGGCGCTGCGCTGGTCTGCAGCCATGTGTAAATGAAGTTAATATTCACTGACCTCATGCATGGGCTGATGTGGACCCTGATGTCACCTTGGAAATAACACTATCTGACGCAGAGTCACAAAGGTCTCCCTTTTTAAGGCCAAACAAAGTCCCTTGCTGGTATAAGTGACCATATGGCTTTGTTTGCCCTAGAATGAGGACCGCTTACTTGGATTCTGTCTTTTCATATGATGCAACGTAGGGTTTCAAATGTGGTCTGGCAGGTCAGATTCCAGGACCTAGACAATGATCGGCAAGCTGCCCTGAAAACAGCATTAAATGGCTGCTTAGTGAAATTTGCATCCACAATTTCACCCTTTCTTCTCCTTGTCACAGCCAGAACTCATACATGCGCGTAAACTTTTACAACTACATCAAGTCTTTTCTGTGTCCACGACTGAAGTAAATGCTAAGAAATTGGTCTAAAATCACAAAGAGCCTAATTCACCAACAAATCTTGAAATTACTTGTTAAAACCTATATGTGCAGTTTTTTTACAATAATTATTTTTACTCTAAGGTAAGAACATAATCTATAGACACTCAAATATATTTGACTACTGACATGCGTGTGGGAAATAATCAATGTTTCATTAATTGTTTTCATTATATCTTAAGCATGATCATCTCCATCATCATAAAATTAATACACATCAGTTCAGTTTAAGGAGATTTTATGAATGTGATCTTTTCTTGAGAATTTTCTTAAAAGGTCAAGTGTGTGTGTTAGGAGGGCTTATTAGCAGAAATTGTATATACTAATATAAGTATGTTTGTATAAGTGCTTAATTGATTTAACATTAAATCTGCTGTTTTTTAGCTTTAGAAAAATCCATTTACATTAACTTTTTATAAATATATATATATATAAATTGAACATGGTTTGTGCGCCTACAACTGTTGAGTAGATTGAGCTTTTTCATCATCTTCTTGATATTCATGTATGCATGAGTCACTCTCTGAGTCCCATTAGCAGTGGGGAGAGATAAACCCCATTACTAGTGACCAGGCTGCAGCAGCCTCCAGTCCATCTTTAAGCTCAGCTCCCTGTGCTTATAGATGTGATATGTTTCAGCTCCATCTTTACCTCGGTGTGATATCTGAGAAGCAGCTGAAGGAAATAATTAGCCATGACAGCCCTTTTGTTTCCACTGCCTTTGCTTCGTCAATAAGTACAGTTCATATGAATAAGTTTGAGGCAAACATCCACCGAGCCAAACGACTTTGAGAACAAGCCTCGCAGTGAAAGTTTTCCGTAAGCAAAAAGGAGGCATTTGTGTTTAATTTGACGTGTTGACAGGGCCGCTGGGTCCCACAGAAAGCACTGCTGGCACCAGTTCAAGCCAGTGTATCCCAGGGAAACAGCTTCTTGCCCTTACCTCTTGTTTGGAAGTGTATATCTAAAACGGGTCATTGGTTGTCTAAGTGAAATAAAGCAAGTCTTCATGCGCACAAGCTTGCCAAATCACTATTTCAAACATTCTGCATTTGCGCTTCACTCTGTGAGGAAGCAGCTGTGGTTCAGTCTCTGCTAATCAGAGGGAACTAGAAAAGAAGCTGCACAGTAATAATCTCATAGTCATGAAGACAAGTCTGCATCTGTGGTACTTCCATTGAAATGTTACCACCCACTGCCTGGCCTTTATTGTAATTTCAACAGCCATTGTTCTCTCTTCTACTAGGCGAACACTATTCTTATTGTTATCATTATTATTTCTAGTTTAGCCCACGTTTGCACGGCACAGAATGAAACGATATTGAAAATCCTCTTATGCAGGAAACCAGAACAAAAGGGTAAAACAAGAAAGAGTCATGCTCGATCGTGAAATACTTTGAGTGGCATTATATGGAAGATCAAAATTCAATAAGTTTGAACCCCACATTTGTACTTGCATGTTCAAATGTAAGCTTCTTTTAAGGAATTATGAATTACTTACATATGCAGAAACAGTTTTTATCACGTAATTTAATTATTTATTTAAAGATTTGATATTACATTGTTTATGTTAAATGTTTTTGATAAGACTTCAGATTTAATCCCAATGTCGACAGAATCCTCGCAAGACTTTACTTGAATTATCTCAGTCCAGGAAGAAAAATATCTATTAAAGACTTTTCTTATTATAGTTTTCTTTGACAATACCTTTAGTATCTGCAGGGTTTGGAGTAGCGATTGTACAAAACAAGACATGTGATGATGTAATCTCGGGCTCTGTGGTGTCTGAGGTGATGTTATCAAAAATGAAATGTGTTGTCTGGCCAAATGTCCAAAGCCAAAGATATTGCACTTCCAATAACATAAACAGATGCGGAAAAACAGAGCAAATTGTACAGGAGAGACACGGAAAAGAGGCCAATGTTTGTCGAATTATTTAAAATATTGATCCAATAATCAACTTCATACTAAACATTCTACATTCTCTAATTGTGCTTGAGTGATCAATTCAAGGTAGCTGTCAGCTGCAATGTGTGGTACATCCTGATCAGAGAGTGGCCCATGATTTCTGGCCCAACTGCTACCTACCAAGACAACAAACAGAAAAGCCCTGGGCTGTGGAAGAATGCTACCATTCACACAGTAAGCGGACACTAGCCATGACAGCACGAGCTCCCATCCATCAACAATTTGTTTCAGTCTTGAGTGATTTAAGTCCATTTGGGTCTCCTGTGGATTCCGCACACACCTGCCATTTGCATAATTAAGCTCTGGAGCAGTTTGTGAAAAAAAAGACAGCCATTTGGTGTATTAAACTTGCACCTTATCAATCAAGTGGTGCATCAAGAGGACCTCCTGACTCTTGGCTTCATTTGAAATGCTAAATGCAGCAGCTTCCTGTCTCCAGCCCTGGTAGCCGCCTGGTAGCTTCCATACACGGTAGCTGTCGTGGTCAGGCCCCACCACTGCACATCCCTTTTCCCTCAGGGGGCTCAATCATCAATCAGCCTCCAACTAACTTCTGTCCTGCTCTCTGACAGCCAAGATGGATGATGCCAGCCTTTACAGGATGCTGTATCCTCTCATTAATTCTCTTGTTAGCATGCAATGATAGCCACACGATGTGGCCTGTTTTATCCATTTTTTCCACCCTCCGATAAAAGCCTCTCCCTTTTCTTGGGTTAGGGTCAACAGTTAATCATGTCACAGGCACTGGTTGTTTAGCACCACAAAGATCTGATGTGTCAAAAATCGGACAACATACATTCCCGGGATTGAGCAACACAAAGAGGCCAGTGTCCTCCCACAAGGGCCCTCTCTCTGTCTTAACGACTCTGTGGCTCCATTGCAACCAGTGGCCAGCGCTCAACAGGACCAGCAGAATGAATGGTCGCTATTTTCACAACACGCACTTCTTTGCTAAATGAAGCCCGTGCAGGCTGCGGGGACACTTCAACTGGCCTCTCTTTTTTTTTTTCAGCAGCCATCGCTGCCACTGAAGCCACTGCAACACAGCAGGGTGAGGAGAAGATGAGTGACATTTACTGCCACACAAAGAGTTAAAGAGAGAGGGGGGAGTGAGGGGCATCGGGGTGAAAGACAAGGGGTCCCTCTCCTCTGACGGTGATGAATGAGTTGATCACAACACAGTTCAGAGGAGGCCTTTGCGTCCTTTCAACAGAGCACCTCAAATGTCACAAGCGACAGCCTTACATGTCTACCCCACCTGCACACACCCTCCGAATAGTTCACTTGATGGCCTAGGTAAGTAATCTAAACCGCAGATACTAAAACACGTAAGACACGTAATGGTGCTCGATTTGGTCTGTGACGTAATCTGACGGCATCCAGAAAACGCATACAGACAAAAAGTGATTCCCAGCTAGTGTTTGTGGGACAAGGGCTGCAGTCTAATCAAACAGTGAATTTTACTGTGCACAGAAATGTACTGAATAAATATCTTCAAGAGCCAGTTTGCGTCAAATAAAGTAGAATTTGTTATACGGGCTACATCCAGGGACTTTAAAGTTTTTTTCCATGAGGTCCTGAAGGGAGACCACACCAACCAAGTCTGTGTTGGAAAAGTTCAAATAAATGTGGCACTAATCCCTCAAAGCCTCTGTACTGTGTTTGTATGTTTCAAACAAAGTGCCTGCCGGATCCTCTAACAGGATCAGAAACCCTCCCTCCAGTGTTGGAATCAGGGGGATTAGGGACAGTATTTGTAACTTCCAACAATCAAAAAAGAATGTCCATTTTTACACAGACACGGGCAAAGTTTTTCAACTTTGACAATTGTTTTTATCCCCTTTGTTCAAATTCCTGAGACGACCGTGCCTGACAATTGTGAGTGTAAAGCTGATATCAACAAGTGTTTTCTATGAGTGTGCATTGTGTGAAACTACATTGTGTTTCTCATTCTCTATGATGGCAGGCTTTTCAGCCGTTTATGTGGAATAAAATTAAAAATGCCTTTACATTTGGTTCATGTTTGGATGCCAACATTTATAGCATAACATAATTTAGTTTGTGTAATACTGATACCGATATCACAGCCCTCAGTATCAATCTGATCGTCTGAATCTTTTTTTTACGAAATTATACTAATCTGTATGGCTCTTTCATCAAGGCCCACATAGCTTATACAATTACTGCAGAGCGGCAGACACAAGTATCCCTGACTGACATTCGAGTCACAGGATTTTGGCAGGATATACCTCTCTCTGTTTGGACAAGTATTTATGTCATATTTTGGATGTTTTGGATAATATCGGACACACGTTTTCCTCTTTCAGATATCAATCTGGCCCATAACGATCCTGAATATGGCACAAGCTCATCCCTATGTACAAATGAAAGATGCCTTTGCGACACGACAAGACAAGATCGTCCAAAAGTCAGGGTTTCACATTTTTAACGGTCACAGTCACTTGGACTTATTGCTTTGCTGTTGAGCTCCGAGATATAGTCTGACTCTGAATAGCTTTTAGATTGTTCTGGGGGGAAACTACTGAATGGACAATTTAATGTCAGTGAAGCCACTGGAAGAAGTGCTGATAGTGCAACTGCTATTCTCATTTTATTTAGATTAACTACCCCTTAATACAAAGGCCCCTCATGCCCCGGTGGAGATAAGGCTCATAACGGTGCAGCATCAAGACTGGAACTTGATCCATATAGACATTAATGCACCTCTGGCTTTCAACAAATGGATGCCAGGTTCATTATATCTGCAGGCGTTTTGTTTTTTAATTGACACGTGAAAACATAATTAATTAATAGTGACACGCAACAGTCGTCTGTTCGGAGGGTTTTGCATCAGGATAAAATAAAAACATATAGCTAAAATTACTCTGACAAGCCAGAGCTGTTTGCTGTTTTGCTGCCTCACCTTCCCTGTGGAAATAAATCACGGGCTTTCTGTGCACCTGAGGGCACAATCGGATCTCACATCTATGCATATTAAAACAACAAGAACAATAAAAAAGAGGAAGCTCCGTGGGCTTGAATCAGCAATAGCCTGCGAACACCAGAGATGCGGCACATCCTGAGGTGGGCTGCGCTGCTCTAAATTACATGGCCTAATATATTTCATTAACACACCTCCCTCAGAGGGGTCCCTAATGGAAGACAGCGTGGCATAAAAGCTAGTCTGCCAGGGACACTAATTTGTTCTTAGACGCATTCCGTTCAATTATTACTGGCTGCTGCTCCTCATAAGCTGCTTAGAATGAGGCTGCCCTCGTTGCAGAGAAGAACAAAAAAGAGAGAAAAGAAGCAGCTTTAGTTTGCTGACAAGGTAGACCACTTAAGTTCTGTGACCCGAGTCACCTCCTTTTAATCCACACGAATTGTTATCTCCGAAATCAGGGGGCCACTGAAAATAATCCCCAGTTTGAAGTGACAGAATGCGTGTTATTGTTAGTGGCAGTTGCAAAATCTGGCAGCACGACGGACGACGCACAAATGAGCCTTGGCCCAGGGCTAAGTTTGACCTTCCTGTTATGCTCCTTCATAAATATCCCGAGGCCTAAATGCCAAAGCGGAGCAGCTATTTGTTTCCCTTTCTGTCGTGGTGATTTGGCTGGGGCAGAGAGATACAGAAAGACTGGCTGGACTTCCCCTCGACCTGTGTTTTCTGCTGCTGATTGTTTTGGCCTACCGCCAGTGAGAAGGAGAGAGCAGCTTTTCAGGCGAAGGAGCTAAACTCCACTTATTATTTAATCCCAGTGTAAACAGAATCACAGCCATAAATTAAGGGCCTCGTAATCAATTAACGCAGATTCCAATTATAATACTTGGGGTGTTTGTCCTTGATGGTTCCATCCATCTTTACTGCTGTCACATCAGCTGCTTTAATCCCATTTGCCTACACTACTCTTCAGTCAGCTTTGCCTAAACTATAATTTCCCCGTGCTTTGCATAACCACATCACAAAAACGCCCCTGTTTTGTTTCCTTTCTCTTTACACATCTCCTGTTATGTGAAATCGAGGAATCCCCTGACAGATTTAATTTAGCAAGAAAGAACTCTGGGAATGTTAATTAAAGAACTAGTAAATGCATACTTCTTTATGATGGTGTAAAAACAAACAAACAAAAAAGGCACTCACGTTCGCATGAATCCCCCTTCTGGTGAAATCCAGCTTTGCATATACATTTCCCAATGGGCACCAGCCATTCTCCCTCAGCGCTGCAGTGCATCTTGGGCGAGTTGTCGGCCTCCTCCTCGGCATCACTCACACACATGCCCTCGACCTCGACTAGCGAGGAAAACTCTGATCCCGTCACCGTGTCGGGGAACGTGGCCAGGTTCTCGATGATAGACCAGCACTTCTTGTAGTAAACTTTCACCGACACCAGTGCGATGCACGCCCCTACATCCTGGAAGGCCAGGTAGAAGCCCCGTCTGGACAGCGGGCCGATGATGCGTACCTCCGTGTTCAGTTTCATCTTCCTCTCACCCAGGTCACCCTGAGTGAAGCTTTCGTCAGCAGCAATCGTGTCAATTTTCACGTACTGGTTCTCTCGTAAGCTCCTGCCAACCTCTGAATCTGTTTCCTGGTAATACAAGTTGAACGTCTCCTTGCACGTGCCCACCACACCGGGTAGACTGTTACAATCCCTCAGGGTGAACTTGAGTTCTACAAAAATTCTCTGAGCATCGCCTTTCTCTACCCAGTTAGTCCGAAGCCAGTTATTCTGATTGGGCTCCATGACTTGGCAAACCTGGTACGTGCGGATGGGTGTGTAGTTCTCATCCAAACCGCTGATTTCCTCCCACTGCGAGAAGAAAACACACATTATAGCGCACACATCTACAAAAGTGAGCTCCGCTGTGTTCTGTCATCAGATAGTGTCCAATGATTGCCAAACCCAACCAAAAAACGAACTGAAGGAGCTGTAATGGCTCTAACAAAGAGGTGTATGAAATACAGTCATTTCAGACTCTGCTCCATACAATAACAATAATAAACTGCAGTGAAAATTAAGGGAGATTAGCAGCCGCGTTTATATGGCACAAACACATCTTTAGAGGATAACTGCGCTCAGTTTATCTTCTTCTTCTCCTCACATTATTTATTTAAAAACTTTCTCGCAGCCTGCTCTTAATCAGACCTGCAGGTTTGAAGCGGTTCATTGGAAGCTTTGGGGGCTTGTGTGCTCAGAATGTCAAAAACCTGGAGAGTTTTTTTTTTGTGTGTGGCAGGTGCATTTTCCTGTACTCTTTTCTTACCTTGTGAGGGACTTCTGTGTGGTGCATTCAAACATTTCAAACCTACTTTAGACATATTTCATTCCCATCACAGATGTGGGACATGAGAGAAAGCAGGAAACGCATGTGTACATATACTGTAGATATAAATATAGAGATACATCTGTGTTGCGGGGAGATTCTGCAGACTTACCCCATTGGGAGGATAAGAGATCCACTCCAGTTCTGTCTGCTGTGCCTTCGAGTCCAGCAGAATCACTAGTGACAGGAAACCGAAAGAGGCAGGTGGTTAAATCTCACCGGACTGCGGGGAGGGTTTGGGGGGGACACTGGGGGAAGGTGAGTGTTATAGTGACAGGCCACACATCTACATCTACACATAGGCATGACCTCATTTCAAGCAGCAGCAACTAAAAAAGCAAAAAAAAACATAAAGAAGAAGAGTCGGGTTTGTGTGTGTCTGTGTGAACACTGCAGCACTGCGGGGGCAACTTTTTTGGGGGGAGTGCGCAAAAAGGACTGTTATAAAAATAAAGGGTACAATTATCATTACGCACGGGGTTTTACGCGCGTTTCCTCGATTTATTGTGACGTTATTGTTACGCAATTTATGATATTATTTAGTTGTTGTTGTTACCTGCTTCTGCGGTGGCTGCAGTGTCATCTCTTGCTCTGAGCGGCCATAAAAACTACAGAGTGATATGACGTTAACAGGCAGCGAGTGTCGAGGTGAGAACCGGCGCAGGAGATGAGACGGTGAAAGGGGGGAGAAAGAGAACAGAACCAGCCTGTTTTGGATGCAAGAGCGCAAAGCGGCACCGCGGCACTTGTTTAAAATTTTTTTTAAAAGATGGAACTTGGTTTTTTGTTGTTGTTTTGTTTGTTTGTTTTTTTAAATTGCACTGTGTAATAAATCGGTTACAGTCTGAAAAGAGGAAGGACCGGGTAGTGCAGCAACGAGGACGCGCAGCAATAAAAAAAAAATAATGACTTACAGGTGACCTACGGAATCCCCTTCAACGCACATTTCATTATCATTTTTAATATTTATATTGTTGTGTCACTTTTGTTTGTGGGTTTATTTCGGCTTTTACGCATGACATATCACTATATTTCACCCCGTTTCCCGGACATATTATTATTTGTTTGTTTGTTTGTTTGTTTTTTATTGTTTACATTCTTGCCAAGTTCGGCCGGTGTGACAGTGTGACGACTCCGCAGTAGAGGTCTGCTATATTTTCTGGAGAAAGAGGAAGTGGGGAAAAACAAGCCGAAACTGCATGCTTCCACGGACGCGGCACTTCCAGAGCTGCCGGAGCAAGATCGATCCGCTCATACTGTCCCGATAGATCGCTCATCTATGGACAGTTTTTCATAATATGATACATTATATAGCAGACTGCTTCCTCCTCTTCTCTTCTTAAGCTGCTGCTGTTGTTGTTGCTCTTTTATGGCTTTTAATTACAGTGCGTAAAAAAACACGGAGAGGTCGATGGTAAAAGACAAGACGCGCTGTATGTCACCACAGCAAACACACATAAGACGGGCTGCGTTATTTTTATATGTTATAATTATTCCTATTAAACAGCCACCTTTTTTATGATGACACTGTGCTGAATAAAAGCGATGTGTGGCGGATACATGGATACGTCTGGGTCAGCTGTGACGCGCGACTTCCGAGCGCGATGGGATGGAAAGAAGAAGAAGAAGAAGAAGGAACAGGAGAAAGTCTTAAACTTTAAAGAACATACCTTCCTTCGCGTTCTGTGCTTCCCCGCTGTCCACGAAACAGCAAAGACGAAGGCAGACCGTAATCCATAAACACGGGACGGACCTGGAGAGCATGATGCTGCCGCTTCTGTTGCCAAAGCTGCTGCCGCGGGGTTGTTCGATCTCTAGACTCGCTCTGCCGCTGCTGTGTCTCGCACGCTTCCCATTGACGACGCTTACAACGCTCCGGCTCGCTCTCTCTCTCTCTCTGTGTGTGTGTGTGTGTGTGTGTACAACAGTCCGCAAGTATAGTGGTCCCACTCAAATAGCGTCTGCCGCCGCTGGGAGGAGACTGTGGAGACTGACATGTCAGTCACGGGCACGGGCGGTGAAGCGGGCCAATCGCGGCGAAGGGGCGGAGAAGTCACGGCGGGAGAGGGCCACTGGTGGTGCGCGGGTGGGAGGAGGAGGGGGGGAAAGAGGGGAGGGAACATTGTCACAATTTGGGATTACATCTTTCTTTTTTTTCTTTTAAGTATTATTTCTCGAGGAAAAGGACAAGCGATGCTTCAGAACTCTCTCTATCTATCTCTCTCTCTATCTCACACACACACACACACACACACACACACACACACACACACACACAGCACTTACTTAATTTAGACTAAATCAAATATTTAATCTAACCATAACCATCATTGTAATCTAACCATAATTCACATTATGTCTCCTTTTTTTAATAATGTATACCAAGTTACAAAAATGAGTACAAACGCGCGCACGCACGCACACACACACACACACACACACACCAATCACTTTTTTTTTAGGACACTGCATTAACTTTCTTCATACTGTATAAACATATAAGTATAAAAGTAATTTCCCCAACCTAAATCCTAATATATAACCACTTCATTCAAAATGATGCTTTAAACTTCTAGTTCCTCATAAAATAGGTTCTGCCCCATTAGCACATACAACAATGTATTCACCTTAAAATGTAATATTTGAAATGATTTATTTGTCCCCATAAGGAAGACATGTTGGCAAAATGTAACTGTAATCAGATGTAGGTCTCCACAACAGTGTTGTACCTGGAAGACACACGCACACTCTAATGTGAACCTTAACCTAACCCAAACCTCATCCTACACAACAACATGGTATATTTTCCATTATGGGACTGTAATGTGACTGCTCTGTGAAACAAGCTCATTATCAGCCCCGGTTATTTTAACATAAATTCAGCTTTGCACAGCATTTTTTCTTAGGACATTGACTCCCACTCATTTGAACATCCTATACAAAGCCTTAATTTTAATCTGTAACCAGTTCATGTCTAACCCTAAACTTACCCTAACCACAGTTCAAATCTTAGCCCCTAATTTAACCACTTTCTCAGAAATCAGGTTCTGCCTTATTAGGTCAGTGTTTGTGCCAGAAAAAGCAATCAAAGAGGTCACAGATATACGAACACACACAGATTAGCACAGCTATTCTTCTTAGGACACTTCATTGACTTCCATTCATTTGGACAGCCTAAACAAAGCGTTATCGCTAACCTTAACTGCAGCCAGTTAACGCCTTAACCCCGTTATTTTGTGGGTCACTGGCTGAAGAGTTTCATAACCCCTGGGCTACAGACACCTTCTATTGATGTAAAATACAGAAGATGAAAGTGACATATACCATGCAACAAAAAACTTTTTTGAAAAGATAACCTGGTGTGACTCTTCACTAGTACAGAATGATTTTTTAAATATTCCTTAGTTCTGAGCAAGATCCACAACAAATCGAAAAACATTATCCTCAATAAAGTTTCCATGTGCAGGCTCGACTTGCTCTCTTTGTTTTCTGCCACCCTGCACTTTCAGTGAAAAGGGGGTGGTTTTTTTACACCAGAGCCACTTTCTGCAGAAGCCTTGAACTGCCACAGGGGAGAAAATAATATCGGAGCCATTTCTTGTTATAACAAGATCGTTTTCTCATTATAACGAGAAACGTTTCTGTCATAACGAGAAAAAGTTTTGTTTCTTACTTTGAAGTTGTCTTTATTGATCGACTATTGTGGGGTGTTTGAATCAGGGAGCGATAAGTCTGAAGGTATAAAGCAGGGGTTGGCAAATAAGATTAGCCTAGGGCCAATGTTTTTCGAGGCAAATGAATATGAAGCCAAAACATTGTATTTTAAGGCAGAACCTGATTTTTTTTCTTCTAATCTAAACTATCCAATCTCGGATAAACATGACTAATACAATAAATGCATTGGTTAAATAACAGTGTCTTTAAACTTCTTCAGAGACAAAAACCCACATTTGTGCATCAGTTCAATTTTGAGAATTACTGCTTCTTCTATGAGTCTAACATTATGCTAAAATATATTTTACTTTCTGAACTTGGCTATCCAGTACAACAGCAGTGTTTTATTTTTTTATTTTATTAACCAAACACACTGTATATCAATATAATTGTTAATAATTGTTAATTGTCATTTCGAGGAACATAATCTCTTTGACTCAGTTCATACTGAATAAAGGTCCTGAATTATGTATGGGTTTTTGTGAAGATAAGCACATTATTTATTTAAAAAAAAAAAAAAAAAACACACACACAAATCAGAGTTTGGGCCTCATACTGATGCAGTTTTTGCACATGCGCCACAAGTTGCTGACCACTGGTGTGGAGGGCCTTAAATCTGTGAGGTTCACAAATGCAACAGGAATGTTGTCACTCCTCAGTTTGTCAGTACGTTCTATTCACAGCTGTTTTATAGGAACTCCGCTTCATTTTAGAACCTATTTTAAGATTTTAGTCTTTGCTTATCAAAGCCATTAAAGGCCATTGACCTATCTGGTCAATGGCTACTGGACGTACTGAGGTAAAGATACAAACAGTGGGGCGCTGTCCAAGCTCTGGAACAGGTGACCCCTGCTCGGTGTGCAGTCACTGTCCTGTGAAAACTTAAAAGTAAACTCAAAATGTATTTATTTGGAAAGGCTTTTAATAATTTGCACATGCTCTGTTACAAATTCTTATTTTATTGTTGTATTGTATTTTTTTCCCTATACCCATTATTTTACTGTGTGTTTTTATTATTTATTTTATGTGAAGCACTTTGACCTTGCAGCTATTGTAAAGGGCTATAAATAAACATTGATCGATAACAGGAAATTATTTTCTTAAAACAAGAAAACTAATGAATAACAGCTCAGGTTTTTGTTCTCCCCTGTGACATTTCTGCACCTTCTTAACTTTTATCCACATATACTGTATTTCACATCTCTAGCCCAGGGATTTCCAAAATATTACGCCTTTAAATAATGGGACCAGAGACTCGGGAGGAGCTATTATGCTAAATTACATTAAACCAATCATAATATGTATGTAATAAGCTTTCAACTGACCTGCTGCAGCATTCAACAGATGCTTTTTAATGAGTAAAAAGTTAAAAATTAAATACAATAAAATAACATAGAATACATGCACCTTACATTTTCAAAAACATAGTTGCTTTGCACATTTTGCACAGATTTCACATTGCAAGTTCATGCCGGTGGGAGTGGGTGAGCGAGCTGGACCTGGGAACCTGTTGTTCTGGAGGTTTGACTCATCCATGGGCTGAATAGCGCAGCCAGACTGTGTGTGAGGTTGTTCGATATAGTTGCCAAAGTTAACACTCAGAGACTCAGCGGTTTTCTTCTGCAGCCTCAAGTTTCATGCAACAGCATTTTCCACATTTAAAGGTAAGCTCACACATGCACATCTGTGGGTTTGGAAAAGCATATGAAATATCTTTACAGTCATTATACTCAGGAATATTAGGAGGCTTCTGTCTTCAGTCAAATATAAATGAATGCATGGCAGTTTAAAAGGAGCTGAAAAAAATGACATGTTGAAAACACCTGTGAAGAACAAATAATCACAATTTGATCAGATCTTTTACCTGAAATAATGCACAGTGGACACTTATCTGTTCACTTTCAAACTTTGCTATTTTTCGATTGTATCCTATTGCATTATCTTGGCAGAGATGAGAGGGAGAGATTTTTTAACTACATTTTTCCTTTCTTTATGGGGGAATCTCTGAATGTATTTGTTCGTATTTGTATCAGAAAATCACAAAGTTGCACATTGTTATTTGTTTTCTCCTTGTTCTGGGAAAATGTGGGCTGTCAATATGACCTGTCTTAAATAAAACCTACTTGATAATGAATGAATGAATGAATGAATGAATGAATAAATAAATGCAATTGTAGGAAAATAAAGGGCCATATGTGCAATTGTTTTGACACAAATTTTAAAGGTGCCATATGTAAGAATGTGGCCAAAAACGGTTACTACATTCAAATTCAAAATACCGAGGTCTTTTAGGTTTTGTTTTCTGACGTAACTGGCAACCCGTGGTTGCTCGGCAGCTGAAACTCTAGTGACTGCAATGATTGGTAGACGGCGGTAGGTGGCGCCACATGCCAAAACATGATTTCAAAACATAAACATGATTTGCAGTCTGCAAAATATTTTTTTTTAATGCAGATATTTTGTCTGTACTGTTGTTGTTGGTGAGTTCAGTTTGTTATATGAACATTATTCCTGAGTCTCTGTGACATATTAGGAGGGTTTTATGGCCAGTTGCTTTAGATTTAGCCGTGCATGTAGTCTGTTGACTGACTTGAGATGAACTGCAGCCTTATGCTATTGTTGCTGCGACGTCCAAAATGTCGAAAGTTAAAAAAAAAGAAGTAATAAAATTGTATGGGTAATGGGGGCGGGACTAAATAAGCTTCGCTTCTCCCGCTGTCCCTTTCGGTCATGTGTATGAATGTAAATGCTGATGTATGCAGATGTTGATTACTTGTCATGCCCGAAATAAACGATTCATTCATTCATTCATTCATTCATTCATTCATTTATTATATAATGCACCTTTAAGTAAATTAAAGTACTAAATTTTAGTTTAAATGGTTACTGAAACCCTTTTCTGAGGTTAAATCTGCCAAATGTCTGAAAAATGCCAAGAAGTGGGCTGAGATCGAAGTGAGAAAGGGAGAGTGAGGAACAGTGCAGGGGATGTGGTTCGATAGTGAAATCTGACACCGTGTTGCAGCTTTGTGAGGTGCTCAGTAGGCTGGAGAGAGAAAGACAACAAAGCAACAGCTACAACATTTATAAAAGGGGGAGGAGTCTAGGACAACAGACCTCACACTGATGAGACAAGGTGACTAAAGCCAATGGCAGAATTTTAATGTAGTAGCTGGTGTTTTACCAGAGAAAAGGTAGATACATAATTTTTATCACAACATGTATAATGTCAATACTTAACACTAAACTGTGAATATTTGCACTTAGATCAACTAATAACATTAATAGATACCTATATACACTGGTTTACACCTGAAACAAAACACATTTTTGCATTCTGGCTGAACAATTTTTGGGATGAAAATCATTAGCTGTATTTGGCAACGAGTTTCTGAGGTGAAGTTTGTTTGCAGAGGCCAATCTGTCAAGCTGCACACTGATCAACACATCTCTGAACCAAGAAAAACTTTCACCTGGCACCTGAAAATCTACTTGCTTTGCTTCCTTTGAGGCATCAGCTTGTAACAAAACCAAAGTGTGAACCATCAAGGCAGTTATGACCAACACAAACTCAGACTTGCTGTCAGTCACGTGATCACCCCATGCAGCCTCCTAACTCATCACTTTACACCAAGTGACGGCTGTATAATGATGTTGTCATTTAATATTAGCAGATTGTGAACGATCAAATGAGAACTGGCAAGCAAGCTCCTTCTGTCTGATGTGTCTGTGTGTTTTCAGATCCTTGCCTTGAAAAAAACTTTATTAAAGGTCACATAGAGTGGTCCTGTTGCACATAAATGTTAGTTATGGAGGTTTACTTACATATATTAACTTATTTTTATGGTCAAAAACCTCCTAGTTTCTGTAAACGAGCCGATAGAAATCCTCTTTTCTGACGGTGTTTTTCTCCTGCGAGATTTCAGAGTGAACTTTCACCCCCAGAAGACAGAGTCTTGTGATTGGCCAGTACTATCCACCACACCCGTTCTCAGAAGCGCAGCGCCCCCCTCTGGAACGGTGGATGCACTGCTCCTCATTATCAAAACATTGTTTTATCAGTGTTTAAAAATAGCTTCGTCACGACTCCCCGCCGCAGTCCCTTTTATGACTTTAAACCGGAGTCAGACCCAGAGTCAGAAGACACTGACGCGCGTGAAACACCTCGACAACGGATGTTATTCTTCTTTTGCGGTTCAATGTACGCAACCGGATGTGCCCGGACTACCGCCCAGAGCAGGACGATCGGTTGTTCAGGAGAATCGCTGCTTACGTAACTATTACGGGATTTTCAGTGATCTCGTTGAGCCCCGAGATTACAATAAAACACAACGTTCTCAGCAATGGCTGAGCTGTTTGTTTCGAACCGTCAGGGCTTCATAAACAAGGTAATGACGCAGATACACACCAAAAAAACAGCGTTAATAGGAACTTCCGGTCTAGTTCCGCTTTAAGGAAAAATAAGCAGTTACAAATCAGTTAGGGATGTTTGGCCTAAAATACACCTTTACAGGTGAACTCAAATGAACCTTCTCTAAACTTTTGAATACACGTCCAGTTGTTCAATGTTTCAGTACTTATCGAATAATATGCTGTTCTCTAACAGTGTTTAACCGCAAAAATCACAACAACGGTTGGGATTTTTTAAAACTTCTGGTTCAATAACAATTTGTCATCTTCATCACGATGTTCAAATCTTGACATCATGAGACCAGGACTTTAAAATTGATCAAGTTATTGAGACATTGCGATTTTTTGTTGTGGTATTGCCACCACTGTTGTTAGCTCTTCTTTAGCTCTGAGATAAAGAAATTGCCATTGCATCCTTAACTTTTTGTGAGTAGTGTGTATTTATATGAAATGCAGTATAATGTAGCTGAGACTGATTTTCTCTCACTGACATTATTAGATTGTAAAAGCTGATGCATTTAAAGTGTAAGCAGTATTTATTTTTACTATGGAGCTCATTTGAGTAGTACCATTATTCCCATGGTAAGTAGCCATGGGAATAATACACAACTCCTTATATGGACATCCTAGTGGTGTGTGCTTATACAATACATATTCAGGCTTTAAAAAATGTGTTGTTGAGTCAAAGTTATGATTCATTTTACATCACATTTTTAGTAGTGATATAAAGTAGCAATAATTGTGTAGAAGTAACAAAATAGACGGTTTTTCTTTTCTATTTGTTCATATAAACGAGCCAAGTGAACTTTAAATTGTGACATATTTCCAAATTTGATTTATTTAAAGAACCCATGACATGCTACTTTTTGAATGCTTTTATGTTGTCCTTAGGGGCCCCGAATATTATATCTGAAGTCTTTTTCCAGAATTACAGAAATACAGCCAATACGAGACAGTCCCCAAATGAGCTTTCCTAAAACGAGTCATTTCTGTCTGTATCTCTGAAAAATGATAATGAGGAGGAGAGTGATAGGTCAAGCTGGAGGGTGGTGGGAGTGTGGCCTTGACCAGTTTGCAGCCACGGTACCATGCACCAATGTTTACAGTGGATGTATCTCAGTGGCTTGTAGACCTGCAAGGCACCATTCGCCGGCTGCCTCAGCTTGACGGCGCCTTCTCTCACTCACAGTACTGTTTGCTTGTCATGATGACTTTCGATGAAAAGCAAAGGGGTGCTCACAATTGTAGATTATTTTCACATGCGTGAGGCAAATTACCTGGGCAGACACAGCAGAGAACGGGGAGGTAACCTTTCCCTGTATGACGACATAAAGGGAAGATTCCAGATTCCAGATTGGCGCAGCTGAGCTTTCATTGTTCTAAAGATGGAGCAGGGAACGCAGGGCTTGCTTTACACATATCGCCATTCCTAGCCACTGGGGCAGACTAGGGGAACTCATTAAAGCTCCCATAGACCAGAAGTTCCAATTAAGGCTGTTTTCTGGTGTGTATCTGTGCTAAAGTTTCGAAACAAACAGTTCAGCCACTGCTGAGAACGTTGTGTTGTTTTGTAGTCTCGGGATCTGCAAGCGGTCTGAAAAAGCCTGGAATCGGGACGTAAGGATCCTGTCTCCTGAACAGCAGATCGTCCTGCTCTGGGCACATCCGGTAGAGTACATTGAACTGCAGAAGAAGAAGAATGTCCGTTGTGGAGGTGTTTCACTTCCAACAGTGTCTTCTGACTCTGGGTCCGACTACGGGTTAAAAATCATAAAAGGGACTGCAGCGGGGAGTCGCAAAAAAAAGCAATTTTTAAACATTGTTAGACAATGTTTTGATAATGATTAGCAGTACATCCAACGTTCCAGAGGGGGAGCTGCACTTCCTGCACAGGCCAGGTACCTGGCCAATCACAAGACAGTTGAGAAAGCTCTCGTTTGCTGGCCAATCACAACACAGTCCATCTTCTGGGGGAGAGATTTCGGTCGGAAACAGATCGTTTGCAGCAACTAGGAGGTTTTTGACCATAAAACAAGTTAATGTATGTAAGTAGACCTCCATAACTCACATATATGTGCGATAGGACCACTCTATGGCAGCTTTAATGTTAAAATACCTCTGAGAGTGAAATGTTCATGCCATGGGACTTCATGAACATCTTAAGTATTTTTTGCTCAGGTGTGTTGATATAGTTTTCATCAGATTGCCTAGGTTGTGCTGAAAAAAGTATGCAAGACACTCTATGTTGCTCATTCTTATAGCCTCTGTATGTACTCAATCAATCAATCAATCAATCAATCAATCAATCTTTATTTGTATTGCCCACAGTTTACAAAACATAGTTTGTCTCACGGGACTTCACAGGGTTGTTAACATCCTCTGTCCTTAGACCTTCGACCAAAAAAAACCCTTATAACAGGGAAAGGTAGAAACCTTAGGGAGAACCACAGGTGAGGGATCCACTCCCTGGACGGACAGACTGCAGTAGATGTTACCCAAAAACGTACAATACACAATTACAAAGAATAAAAAGTAAAAAGTCTTTAAATGCCAGGATCCATCTGGATCACTGGGTTTGTCACAGCCTTTAGCAAAGACTGTTGTGGTCAGAGACTTGGGGATGACGGGGCAGTACTGTGTGTTTAAACATACATAGGAGTGACAACAATTAATGAGGGAATTAGAAAAACTGAGAAAAAGTTCTGCAAAAAACAAAAAAACTTTAAATAATGCTCTAATTTGTATTTTTCAAGTGAAATCCTGTCTGAGAAAACGACTGGTAGAGCAGCACAGACAGGCATCAAAGTAATCTAAGAATTTATTTTTAATAATGGCTTGCATTTTGTTTGTGTAAATCTTTTTATTATTTCAATTTAGAGCTGCAGCGTGTAACCTTTGGTCCTCTTTGTTGTTGTTTGGTGTTTGTGAACAGAAATGACTCATGATTTCTATGCTCCGATCTCTTTCCAGTCGTTTGAACTGTGGACTGAAATCCACCGAAGTTGCTCTGGACACTTTCCGGAATGTCTCCTGCCAGCTCACTTATCAAAATTACAAATAATATCCGAATGAACTCATATGAGAACACTCATGCCATCCCTCTTCTGGATGTTCCCGACATTTTCCTGCACAGACAATATCCTGCAGTGGTCATTATGTGAACAGCAAATGCTGAGAAATGCCTGGTCCCAATTTCCCTGACATTTTCTGAGGTTTAACTCATTTAAAATGGCTAAAACCGCTCATGATCCGTGGCTTCCTGGCCCAGAAGTGCTGTCACTGTATCAAACACACCAGGCTCCGTTTAGAATACTTGATGTTTTTTCAAATGTCCTCACTGAATATCTGAGATGAACGCTGGGTTTTAATGACTTCTCAGCCTTTTCAACTCTGTGCCGTTAAGTGCAAGAACAGACGTTCGCAGAGCGCAGTGAAACGACAGAGGCACCATTCTCCCTCTTACGAGTCAATGAACCATCAAAATGATTCTGAAGCTGTGAGCTGGTTCATAATGTATTTTATTCTGGATGTTAAAAAGCTGTCAGAAAAGGGATGTTTCCCTCTGTATATAATAGTTTAAAAATCATCAAGTCATTAATGACTTTTTCTTCCATCTTCCATCAGGACCACTAGTCCTCGTGGAGACCAAAACCTGGTCCCAATGAGACAGAACTAAATTTTCCGAGAAACAAGTTTCAATATTTGGTTAGGTTGAGGTAAACTGGTTATGGTTAAGGTTAGAGGTCAGAGATAATGCCTTGTCTGCCAAACTTCTCAGTTTCTCAACAGTCTATGACTTCCGGTGTTTTTAGGGGTGGAGCATTAACAACAGGGCTGACAGATGGGGGATGTATCAATTGCATTTTGCCAAAGCGTAACCTGCTGATACTGGCTTTTCAAGCTGAGAACCTGCTGAAAGGTGTGTGTAAACACAACTGAGCTCAGAGGAAACCATAGTTTTTTTTGGGGGGATGTATAATGTATAAAGCTTTTCAGCCAAATTATAGCAGGATATGAATATTTGTGTCCATATTGCCCAGCCATATGTCATATTATCCTCTCCATATTAACAACACATTGTATGTCTATGAAAGATGCTGCCACTGAGTGCAATGTTTTGTCTGCTGTTTGACAGACGTCTCTTGTTTCAAACCAGTCTCAAATGGCTTGCTCTCCATAAACACACAACGGACTGTCCTCAAAACACCACCATTTTGTACATTGACAAAGACTTTGAAGGTCGGAACCGGTTGTCGTTTCAATGTCCTACAATTAGTTGTATTTCAATAAAGACTTTTCAAAGTAATAGAAAGTAGTATTTACCCCCAGGTTGCCCTACAGTTGGTAAACGGTAATGTTTGTTACGGCCAGTGGTGGAGGAAGTACTCAATCTCAGTACTTAAGTAAAAGTACAAATAACCAGTAAAAGTAGTACCAAAATGACAACCCTACTTAATTAAATGTAAAAAGTACCTGATTTTAAATGTACTTTAAGTATTAAAAATAAAAGTACTTGCATAATGGTTAATTCTCTTAATGTCTATATTCTAAAAAAAAACAAAAACGTTGGCATTTTAATTAAGTTTTAGGTTAATGTAATGTGCTTACCCAGTTTTCATTCTGATTTACAATTCTGGTCATATGTCAGGGTAAACTTCAGGGTTTAATATCAATGGTCTCAAAATTACTGTCCGTCTCTCTGTGTTTCACGTACTGGAACAAACACCCCATAATCTACCAGAAGAATTTTCCCCTGGGTCCCCACTCTTTACATGGGCTCGTCTTTTGGCCTTCACCAAGCGATCCCTCTTTTTTTTCACTTCCTACGGCAAAAAACATCGTCTTTTGTAACGTGGTAACAATCTCCTTCCATGAATACAAAGCTATGTGACTGTCTCGGTGCTCTCGGACAGAAGAGTCATACAAATGCGGAGGTGGGTGGAAGAGGACGCTCCTCGTGGGTCTCCTCCGCACTTCCACTTCCACCTCAGCCCTGGCGGCACTCTCTGCCCCGCCTGACTCTCGTCTGGTCCACCGCACCCGGCCTTGCACTTCCCCGTGCCCCACCCGCCTGTAGCTCAACGTCCCCGTCGTACCCGCTCCCAGGGCCGACTCGACGGCGGGGCACTGTGCGAGGGTGGAGAAAGAGCAGGGTCCAGAACTTATCAGAAAATGTAACGAAACGTATTGTAGAAATGTAGCGGAGTAGAAAGTATAGATAATTGCTGCAAAATGTTACAGAGTAAAAGTAAAAAGTATGCACTATTTATTCTATTAAATTTACTCAACTACAGTAACAAAGTATTTGTACTTCGTTACATTCCACCGTTGGTTACGGCTATAGAAACATACACTGCTTGGCCACTAAAAGAAAGTTGCCATGGGGTGACATTTCATTAATATTTCTAATCTACGCTACATTAGTCACGTACAAGGATTAAAAAATGGTTTTGCATGCAAGACGACATCTTTTAATAATCGAGTGTTTCGAATGTAATGTGGCTTACATTGTCTTTAGCTAGCTCAGTATTGTCGTTTTAAAATGCTAATGTTACGCACAACGAAACTTCTGTTTGATTAGATGATCGTATTATAAACTGTAACGGGAGCATGTATGATTTCCCATATGATTACAGCAACATGGACCCAAACATGGATGAGGCAACCATGGACAAATCTGCTTGGAACCCATATTGTCAGTCCAAATATAACCCTTATGGGACCCACATGGACATGCTGGCTATCTCATTTCTTGACCTTGTCCTACAAGAGCACGTGCGTCCATCTTTATCCTGGTAAACCACCGAGTTTTCCCCACAAATCACACACAGACCTTGTGATGTTTGGTTGTGAATTTTGCCTCAAGTACTGTATCAAAAACAAATATAACATTGGAGGAAATATGAAAAAGCAATTGAGAGTGCAGTTTGC